>NC_069734.1:4540640-4773140 GCF_027358585.1 Pangasianodon hypophthalmus | reverse complement strand
AAGGTGATATTAAAAATTTTTCAAATCTGAATTTTTAACAATGCACTTCAAAAAACGATAGCAAGTGAAATCTATCTTATCTAGCACTTTAACTGTGACTATTATATGAGTAAATAGATTAAATAGCAAAGATAAGTAAACATATTTTTTGATTTTTTTCACTAATTTTTTCAAGCTTGAAATAGTCTTGTTCTACAGGCAGATAATTGTTCTAAATATAAACATTTATTTCTAGAAAGAAACATTAACTGCCAATAGAATAAAAAAAATTTAAAGTAGGAAATAGCAAAAAAAAAAAAAAAAAAAAACCACAAAAAAAGGCTGAATAATTTTTGATTTGATAAAATTAATTTATAACATTTGCTTTATAAAAATCTCATAATAAGGAATGTTAGATATTAGCCAATATTCATTGCTAAGATATCAGTTTTGTTGTAGTGAGTGCAACTGGGTTGGTTTAAATATAATAAATAGGAAATAAATACAATAAATACATCAATTTTATAAATAATAAAAAAAGTTATAAATAAGAAATAAATACAATACATAATACTCTATATGTGTCAAATGTGCCTAATATTTAAATTGATTTCATTCATAATAATCCCGTGCCCATTAGGGGGTCATTCATTCATTCATTCATTCCTGCATTTCCCTGAAAAGATATATAGATATGTGGATATATAGGCATAAGAAAAGAGGATTAAATTTGTATGGGTGTGTGTGGAAAGTCCATGTCAGACCCCGTGAGCCCCAAAGCGTCGCCGTGATTTTCTTTATCTAATAGGACCTAATGAGTCAGGCAGTTAGGTAGGCATCCTCTTCAGCAGTGAGAGGCCCCCAGGGGTTCATCGCTCGAACCATGGTGCAATAAGAAGCAAATAGAGCTGGTCTATTTACCGGAGAGCTGAAAGTGATGACCAGCTTGTTGCCCATTGAGCCCCAATAAATCTGGGCACGGAGAGCAGGAGATGAGAAGCCTGATCTCATCTCAGCAATGCCGGCACGGCGATTTATTCAGACTGAGAAGTTGTTTAGTGGAAGAAACCCAAAAACACCAAGAAGGAGGTTGTTGGAGTGTATAAATATATACGCCTTATACACCCTTACTGAATATACCGAGGTGGAGGAAGGGCGATGAGGGGAGCCAAGGGTGATAATACAGAAATATAGGGAGTAAACAGAAACATTGAGAGGCGAAAAACACGCAGCTTTGCTGACAGGAGATGCAATAGACGAAAAATAAAGCACCAGCATCTTCAAGGGGAGAGAACAAATCTCTCTCTCTCGCCGTCTGTCTCCCTCCGAGAACGCTCAGGCAGCGAGGAGAATTGTGTTTGACTGGTGGAGAGTGGGCTTTCAGCTCACACACACAAACACACACACGCATACACACCCACAAACACAGACACATACACACACACGCACACAAACACACAGACTTTTTGTATTTTAGCCAGACTGGAATGTCTACAAACTTGGGGAAGTGATGCTACATTCATTCTTTTCTAGTTTACCTCAGAATGTGCTGTTTCTCTCTCTCTCTTTCTCTACACACACACACACACACACACATAATTTTACAAACTTGATTGAGAAATTGATGCTACATTCATTCTTTTATAGTTCATATTAGCATTAGTGTAAAGTATTATCTCAGAATGTGTTGTTTCTCTCTCTCTCTCTCTCTCTCTCTCCACACACACACAGTAACACACACATGCAAACTAACTAACTTTAAAAACTTGAGAAATTGTTGCAAGGCTCATTCTTTTATAGTTTATATTGTGCTTTTCTGTCTCTCTCTCTCTCCACACACACACATGCACACACACACAGTTTAGTCCATGAACACTCAATTGCTGTGTACTCAATAAGTCTAAGAGCTTACTCTGTGCACATGAAGGGTTTCAGGTGTTAGCCGAACGCTAACTGCTAATATGAGATCTAATCACAGGAGTGTAGACCCTGAGTGTGCGTGTCAATCCAGACCTAATGCCTCCTTATTGCTGTGAGCTGCCTCGTGTTTGTCCACAGCTTGATCTGGAGCTCGGCTCACGCTTCCTCAGTTGCTCCGCTTGCTTCCCGGACTCGATGCCTGGCGAGAGACGAGCGCCGTGACCCCTCTGGGCCTGCTCGTGGTGATGAATAGGCTAGCTGGCTAACGCAGGTAGATTACCCCCATAAGACGGTCTGTTAGTGGAGCGGAGAGCGAGGGAGGGATGGAAGTAGGAAAGGAGGGAGGAAGGAGGGGAGGCTATAAATAACAGATTTATCTCTCTCTTGCTCCGAAGGCTCAACCACAGCAGGGGCAATAAAGAGGCCGAAGAGAGAGATGACAGAGAGAATTATGTCAGGCCCGGTTGTCAATCATAGCACCAAGTGTGTGTGTGTGTGTGTGTGTATGGGAGCATGAGAATGAGAGTAAGCGTCTCTGTATGTGTTAATCTGGGCTTGCACATATGAATTTGTGAGTGTGTGTATGTGTGTGTGTGTGTGTGTGTGTGTGTGTGTGTGTGCATGTGTGTGGGGGTGACAGGCGAGCATAATGCTCTCATCACTCTTCCTCTGCTCGCCGTGACATCAGAAGTGGCCCTGGGCGCCAACGGCGACCGCCGCTTTAGCCGCCAATCTTGCAAAAAGGGAAAAAAAAAAGCCCTAAACTGCAATCCTTCATGCTTCCGCTGTATGCATAAAGAGATGAAAAATCACCGCCGTCTTTGTATTGTCTCGCTGAGGTGATACACAAATATTAGTTTATATCTACTCCACCTAAGATTGCCTCCCTAAGCAAGACGGATTGGGTGCGGAGAAGAAGGGCAATATTCTGCCCAACATATTCAACCCATCTTTTATATGCTGATGTCTCCAAACGCATGCAGGTAGGAGACACCCGGCTCACCGAGGACAATATAAAAACTAAAAGTAAATAAGAAAAGAAAGATCACACGATGCCCTTGCCCTTTAATTAGGGGGCAATTTGGCGCGCGGAAAATTGAACGTTTTAAACTATGCCTTGCATGTGGTGTCTAATTTTCATATTCACGACATCGCTGTTTATTACACAGGTATGAAAAAAATGGAAATTAAAGCAAAAGTGCGAAAAAAAATCTATTTGAAGGAGGAAAAAACAAATAAGTTTCTAAATAAACTCAATCTGTCCCATTGATCTGCTGTGCCTATTTGTTTTATGCAGGAGCTGGTTTATTTGCCATGAGGAAGAAGAAGAAGAAGAAGGGATAGCACAGAGAGGTGGGGTGTTGGGAGATGAAGAGCAGGTGGGAGCAAAGATTTCTGGGTCAGAAATTGCTCCGGTAATTCTTTTTCACCCAGCCAAGTGTAAAACTCATTAGACAATGCATAATGCCCTTAATCAAATCAATGGCAAAGGCAACTCCAGACTGATAGCTCCTATCAAAACTTACACAAAGCATGGAAAATTTCTCATTTACTTATAAAAATAAGCCAAGATGGAGGAATTATCTGCGAAACAGGCTTAATTGCGCTCCGGCTTCTGGATCGATATCAGTGTGGAAGAAAAATAAAGAGAGAAAAGTGATCTGAACAACAGGAAAAGAGTCAAGGTTCTTATAAATCAACATTCTTATATATATATATATACACCCTATATTATGTTTACAGCAAATTAAATTTTATATTAAACAATTCGAGAGTCACGAATCACGTTAATAGTGTTGACTCAGAGTTACAAAGAATAAGCTTTAAGGTGGCATGGTTGGGTTTATCTGATTTTACTTCTATTTCAGTGGTCTTTTTACAATTATTATTATTTTAAAATTATTATTTCACTGCCCTGTATAAAAGGATCCCAATAAAATCTTGCCGGATTCTTTAACAGATTACACAATAACACTTTCTCCATGTCAAGTTATACGATGACGACAGACCGGTCATTAAAGAAAATTTTCTTATTTTGAGGATATTTTTCCGTCCATTAGCAGGTTTCGTCTATGTTTCCCCATCGCGGCCGTATTTCTTGATGTCCCGTGGGTTTTTGCGTAATCCTATGGTGTCCTCCTCCTACTGGTGGCTTTTAGACGAGCATCGTAACGGCGCTCACGATCTGAAATATCTCACATTTCCAGAACTTTGCCATCAGCTATGTTTGGTCGCAATGGTGCTAAATTGGTTGTCAGGTTACGCATCATAAGACCACCAAATAATTCTTATACGATGTGAGATTTTAATCTATAACAGAGAAATCGGGCCTAAAATCAATTATTATCTTACTTGGCAGTCTGTTAACATCAATGAAGGGCCTTTAAATTCTATAAAGGTAATATACGGCGTTCCACAAGGTCTCGGTCTAGGCCCCCTTTTGTTCTTCCTCTACAGCTATACAGCTCTTTGGACTTTTTTTTTTTTTTTTCCAAACGTAATGACAGATTTCATTTCAGTGCTAATGATACACATTTATCCATATCAATTCAGCCAGATTTAGCAACACAGCTACACAAAATGGAAGAAGCTCCCAAATGAGCCAGATGTCTCTTTTGTAAATAGTGTTCCAGAGAATATATATATATATATATATATATATATATATATATATATATATATATATATATATATATAGTGAAAATTATACGGGACATTTTGGATAAAAATCCATCAGCTGTGCGAGCAAAGTGCTCCTGAGGATGTTGGAGTAATGTACAGTGGAATACAAATGTCTGAAACCACACTGAAAATCTGGATTTCTTTTCCTGGAAATAATCAGAAGGTTTCAGAATTTCAGAAAAAAATGTAAAACAAAGAAAAGAAATATTCGATAGTACTTCAAGATACAGTATATTCAGGATTCTACGTTATTTCGAAGTCACAATTTAAATTGAAGCAAATTTGTGATATTGACCAACGTTGACTGCTTAACTCCTTAAAAGTAAAAGATCAGGTTGTCCGAGTCTCATCCCTTCCAGTGAAGAACGTGTTGAGGCGACACCCCGATGGATTTGATCTAACGTCGGGTTTTGCGCTGTCATTATTGCAAAAGAGGGACGTACCGAATACTAAGAAATTCTGAAATTCATGTAAATACTGTATGTCTCAGATTCTACTTTTCACTCAAGATATTGGTGATAATGCAATAAAAAAATATTAAATTAGAAAAGCATGCAAAACAGAAGCATTTTCACTAGTTCTCTCAGACCTTTGGACTCTTCTGTTAATGATGTAAGTTGTTTATATAACAACAGACAAAATAATGTGGACAGACAAAATAACACACACACACACACACACACAATGTATCCTTGTAAACAGACTGTGGTGCTGCTGGGGCTCACTGTGGTAATTACGGCTCCCTTGCTACAGATGCTGCGTAGCGCATCTATTGCGACGCTAACGTAGCGAGAACGCCGCATCTGGGCCTCCACGCACCTCTCTCTTTTGTTAACGGCCTGGCTCTTCATTTTTTACCGTTGACAGCAATGCTATTCCAGTCATTTACTGGCATCTGGTTAGGGAGAAAAGCAAGCAGGGAAGAAGGAGGGTGTGTGTGTGTGTGTGTATGTGTGCGTATGTGTGGAGGAAAAAAAAAAAAAAAAACAGGACGTACTTTAATTAATTGTGGAGAGATTACATGGTTCTTCAAGCATGGAGTTTGTCATCAGAAGCCATTACACACCATCATTAGCTGCTTCTCCACAGTGTCAACAGCAATTTGAAAAGGACTCATAAGTTTGGGAAACAAACAGTGACACATAAGCTATGATGGGAAATGGAAGAGTGAGAAAAAAAAAATGTCACCGCTTCGTCACACAATTAGCCCCTGAGAGATCTGTAAACAGATTTGTCCATCCTGTCACTCACAGGATCACTAGAAGCTTCAAACAGGGGTCCATCTGATGAACAATCTTTTTTATCATCTTAAAGTAAAAATGAGGATTGGCCATAAAAAGATCAATGTATCAATGCAGGAAGCATTTAATTAGCACTGAACTTTTATAATAAATGGTGGACGTAAGCATCAACCAATCACACTCGGAGACTATGCCAATGACGTCATGGTGTCATTTTGCTATAAAAAGTCAGGACTAACCGTTAAATCCATGTGCATGTCCTGCCTCATACAAATTTCCTTTTGTGCATGCACATCCTGCTTGCTCCCGATCCCTGTTCAGTCAGAACGTTCAGTTCATCGACCAATCGGAAACGGCTACAGATTTCAACCAGTAAAGAGCTGCTCCTGCTTCCTTGCATTCTCATTGCTAGAAAAAAAGCAGACATCGAACAGGCCAGTTCTTACGTTTCTGAAGGTGTGAATTGTGTCATATTAAATCAGGCTGATGAGAAAAGATCCAGACACATCTAATGAAATCCTGGAACCTGAAAAACTTGAAAAAAAACTAAAGATATTTAAATAGTCAACACATCTGTTTGGCTGATTCAGTTTTGTGTTCATTTTTTCATATTTACTTCCATAATATAAAAGGAAAGAGTCATTTATGAGTTGTGATGTCATCAGCTTTAGACCTATCATGCCTGGTATGCAATATATCAGAGGAAGAGCATACAGACTTCTAGCTAACTCACTAGCTAACTCATTTCAGTGATGAATAAAATAGTTATCGTAATGATATATTCAGGCAGGTTCAACCAAAGTTAAATAATTCACTAATGAAGAAAACACATGCTGTTATTGGAAAATAATCAACGATGGGGTGGTGTGATGCGTCCCAACACTCAGCGGAGTTACTGTTACCACTCTGAAGTTATTAATTATTACTAATACTAATTACTAATTACTAATACTAATTATTTTCCAATCAAGGCAACCTCCGAAGTGTTTTATTTCTCTCATATTACAGCAGTTCAAACAAAGATCTGTTGATGCGTCATACTTTTTTTCCGTTTATAGTTACATTTAATGTTGTGGAATGTCCGGGAAACGAGTTAGTTCCTGTTCAGACGTATGCTATAGCAGCTCTTGAAGTTAATCTTAAAAAATGCAGCTTGTCACATTATCGGGAAAAAAAAAAAAAAAAAAACGCTAAGCAGATACTCCAAGGCGGAAAATTTAAAGTTACAGCTTCAAGTGCTGACAGTGGAGACTCCTTCCCAAATGCTAAATAAACAGAGAATGCTAAATAAACTCAGAGAAAACTTCACCATATCAACAACTCCACACGTATTTATGTGACGCGTTCTCCGTACACGTCCCTGTATACAATCTGTTACTATAGAAACGAATGCATATTAGAATAAGCACATTACTAAAAGCCTGTGGTTTGAATTGTAGCTGAATTGAACTGCACTCAGAGCTGCTGCTATAGAAAATGATTCAACACCTTCTGACCAATCAGAATTGAGACCTAAATAGTGTTGTAGCAAGACAACATAGCTAATGGGTTTGGATTGGAAGGAAATAACTGTTACAAGGGTTACTGGAAATTAGAATTACAAGTCTTGCTTTGTGTTCTTAGTTCGACAGAATTACTAACGAAGCCTCGTTTTGGCGCAAGATATCAGAAGTTTGCGTATTCGCGGAAAAATCCCCATTTCCTCTTCCTCCTTCTCTATTCAGCGATCCATCGTGGAAGGTTAAGAATGACACAGTTCCTCTGTTCCCTCTAATTCGAATTCCAGTCTTTCTTCATTTCTAAACTTAATTAAGTACTAGCTTCAACATTGTTCAACATCGCAAGTATATCAGCTTCCATTCGGGCCTCGGAATTGAGCAAAACTGCTGGTGGCCATACGGTAAATTACTGTGAGGAATGCAAGGGGCTGGGCGCGAGAGCGAAAGAACGTGACAGGGAAGCTGAAGATTTCACAAGTACAAATCACAAGGCTTTCAATAACAGTCAGTGTATATAATTTGTAACGTTTGGGAAGACATTTATTGTCGAACCTGTTCAGTGTGTCCTGATGACCCTGTTAGGCCCTGGAGGCCAGAGCTCATGAGTGATGGCAGTAAATCACAGCACAGATTTGTAACAATGCAGCAACATGTACTTAAGCTGCCTGTGCGCTCGTTTCCCTCTGAAACTATGTGAAAGTCTAAACAAGCTCGTTTCATGACTCATGATTCACGATTCGTTTGCACCTGATCATCCTGCAGGCTGTACGTTACCTTTTAGCACTTAGAGTAAAAAAAAAAAAAGAGATAATTAAACTTTTTTCATCCTTTTTTTCATTTTCACCTACAGATCATTGACAGATTCTTTGTCCTGACATCACAGAAACATACAATATAAATCAAAAGATGGACAGCTAAAAAAAAAAAAAAAAAAAGTTTCTGAAGAACTATATTACGTCAAATCAGGCTGATGATATGATTCTGAAATACTGGAACCCTGTAACTGAAAAAACTGGGGAAAAAATAAAGTTATCTAAATGAGTTCTAAAAGATATCTAAATGGTTAAATTGTCTTGTTTGGCTGTTTCAGATTATTGCTTCATTTTTGTATTTTCTCCCTTTAATAAAGTAAAACATCATTTATGAGCTCACAAAGTAAGCTCTTCAGATGCAGACCTATCAGGTCCAGAATGCAAATTATTGTAGGTTGTTGTGGCACCCGGAAACTGGCCAGCTAGCTAATCTAGACAATTTTCGTGATTTTAGTGAACTAGAAAAAAAATACAATAAAATAAAAACACTATAAATACTATAAAACACTATATAAACACTATATTATTTTTGTGAAATAAATAAAAAGCTAATACAGATAAAATGACAGATTAATAAAATCATAAAAAATAATATATATATATATATATTACTTCTTTCATCCATTTCCATTCCATTTCATTCATTTCATTAATTTTTTTACTTACTTTCTGTCTTGCTAAACTACAGAAACTAGCCTGGCCTTAGCCACTCAGTAATTTTTCAGATTACAATACTGAGGTAAAAGCTCGGATTATTGTTAGGATTATATATTTTTCACCCTTCGTGAACCTTGTTTTGCTAGTAAAACTGGCACAGACTTCAGTTTCCGATTTCAATGTATTCTTTTCCACTTGAGGAGACAATCGGGCCGATGAGAAATATTCAATAAAAGTACTAAGAACACTTAATTAACTATATAACTGACTAAAAGTACCGTGATTGTGAGATTGTATACTAGATGAATATGTTATTATTATTATTATTATTATTATTATTATTTTAAATTAAGAATTCAATTCTTTATTTCTCTTTTTTGCTTCCATACACAAGGACGTAACATCATCCAAAAAAAAAATAATAAAATAAAATAAAAAATTAATAAATTTGAATTTAGGGCTACTTTGAATATTTCCTTGATTTTTTTAATCAATTTTTGATCAGTTTAATTCAGTCATTACCTGTTGTTCACAATCAGGACACACTGTCCCTGTGATTTTTAAATAACATGCACATGCAAAGCGCACGTTTGTACAGCCGAGAGTGAACGAGTGACAGACAGCAGGGAAAGAGAGTTGAAGCGAACGCGGCGAGCGTTACAGGATTACGTGCGACGTGACAGGCAGATCAGTGTTCCACGGTGGCTGAGAGACAAAGGAGTATGACTCTGCCACACCGCCACTCTTTAATTGCTAAAGCTGGAAATTAGCGCTCGTTCTTTGTGCTCTCTAAGAACGATGTGTGTGTGTGTGTGTGTGTGTGTGTGTGTAAGAGAGAAGCAGCGGCCTTTCAGATGTAGAGCAACACTGTCACACCTCTGTATCAGTAGCATAAAAGGCTCTCTTTTTACTACACACACACACACACACACACACACACACAGAGAAAACCTGCCACTCCTGCTGAAGTATCTTCAAACACATCTCAACAGCTGTCATATTCTATAAAAACCCAGTCCCGGATTCTTCTAGAAGACTGTACACACACGCACGTGGGGGTTGCTCTTTCTAAACAGATTCTGACCTGCTTCAAACACTATTGATGTTCATACACATGGCTCAAAGGCAAAAAAAAAAAAAGATGAAGAAGAAGAAGGGAAAAAGAGCGTAAGCATCTCACTTTAGCGCTTTAAAGAATCAACTCCCAAATGCGGTATTTGGATCCAGGCTTGTAGTATTAAATTTTCCTTGAGTAGGCATCTAGGCGG
Organism: Pangasianodon hypophthalmus; assembly: GCF_027358585.1. NCBI lineage: Eukaryota > Metazoa > Chordata > Actinopteri > Siluriformes > Pangasiidae > Pangasianodon > Pangasianodon hypophthalmus. The sequence continues at coordinate 4,763,082 of NC_069734.1, read as the reverse complement.
GCCTACTTAGCATATTAGCGCAGCATCAGGGCCCTGCTAGTGCTAATCGTTTCCTGGAAGTCGAACGTGTACGAATTCTATTGAGAACAAGAGACTATCGAGTGCAACAAACCTGCAACCCAAGAAAAGTGCTCGAAATGAGGGGGCCGGAAAAAAAACACGAGAGATCAATGAACAGCAGTGAATTCCTGTCATCACCAATATGATAAGCAAGTGCTAATTAGCTTAGCATGACCACCCCCTCCCCCTCCTGCTCGGTTTGACCGCTAGCAGGCTAATGTAGCATAATCGTGTGTGAGGCCGGGCGATATTAACCCCGGTCTGACTCCTTCTCCCAGTCAGAGCTGATCGATGGTGAACTATCGCCGGGGGGGCGCTCTCTCACACACACACACACACACACTCACACTCACACACACACACACACACACACCCTGCAGCACCCTAATGGAGGCACATTCAACTCAAAATCAATAGAGGGAGACGGAGTGCAAACCTACAGTCCTGCCTGAGGGAAGAACCAGCAGGACCAGAACAAAAACGCACACAAATGAACCTTTTCAAAGAGTGTGTCTGACTGATACGTACAGCAAAACAGTTCAAACTTCTACCCTTCGGATACAAGTTCGGATTAATGGGGTGTTAACTTTTAATACCATCTTCATCATGTTCATGTGATCTGGTCGCAAGCTTTGAGATGTAAAAAAAACGTAATAAACCCTTACGATACTTTTTTAAGATGTAATTACATTTTTGTATTTTCTCCCTTTAATAAAGTAAAACATCATTTATGAGTTGTGACTTCACAAAGTAAGCTCTTCAGTTGTAGACCTATCAAGTCTAGTATACAAATTATAAGACGTTGTTGTGGACCCCGGAAACTTGCTAGCTAGCTAATCTAGACAATTTCCGTGATTTTAGTGAACAAGAAAATAAAAATAAAAAAATGTAGAGCAACACTGTCACACCTCTGTACCAGTAGCATAAAAGACTCTCTTTTTACTACACACACACACACAAAACCTGAAAAAAAAAAAAAAAAACGTAATTAACTTGATAGCTAGCTAATCTAGACAATTTCCGTGATTTTAGTGAACAAGAAAAAATAGATAAATAAAAAAATTTTAAACACTATAAATGGTCTTTTTATGAAATAAATGGAAAGCTAATACAGATAAAACGATAGATTAATAAAATCATAAAAATATAAAAATTAAATTAAATTAAATTAAAAATTAGAATTTAACCGTATTTCCACTGAACTTTCTGTCTTGGTCATAAATTAGCCTGGCCTTAGCCACTCAGAAATTTTTCAGATTACACTACTGAGGTAAAAGCTCGGATTATTCATCATTTTCATGTGATCTGGTCGCAAGCTTAGAGAAAAAAAACACAGTAAACTTTTACGATACTTTTTAAGATGTAATTACAAAACAGTACAAAACCATTTGACATTTGCATCTGCGGCCAGTTGCAGCAGATGATCGCAAGATCGACCGTAAGTCACGGTGTAAAGTCTGTTCCAGGCCATACGTTGAGGATAATTCTTTTAAAACTAGCGCTGTCTTGAATTTCAGTTGCAGCAGACACTTAAGCTGCATCACATCTTGTAGTGCGTAAACGGAAAATATAACGTTCATGATCTTCACGAAGCAAAGCAGTTAGCATCTGTCGTTTTACGTTTGAAAGTTACTTCAGGCAAGACACTTCTCCAGCATATTAATCACAGTTTACACATAGATAAATGACAGAATCAAAGCGGTGACTCAACTTTTAATGAAGGCAAGATATTTCCCTAAAATGTTAGTCATTGTTTACACATACCGCAGATAAATGAACAAAATCAGAATGGTGACTCAACTTATTGAATACCAAAATCTCTTATTTGTAATTTGTACAGTTTGCACTAATAGATATTTTTCTGCTGTTTGGATCGCATGCAATGGAAACAAAAAAAAATAAATAAACAAAGTAGCTACAAACCTAATCTGCATCTGAACATGTCGAATTAAAAGAAATGTTAGCGCTACTTTTTAAAATTAGTTGAAAAATAAGTCTGTGATGTATTCTAGCAATTTTATGGTAACTGACAAACGATTTAGTGTTAAAGTTTATAAATTATTCTACGCTGATCCCTTTGGTTTGTGCATATTTTAGCTACAAAAGTCAGAGCATTTTAGCTACGAAAAAAAAAATCCCACCTTGAGAAATATATATCCTAAAAAAAAAAAAAAAAAAAAAACAATATAGTTCGTACCACGAAGATTCGTTTTTTCTGCACCTACAAGTTGTAATTTACAAGAACTTCAAAGCAAAATAGTTCGTAAACCCAAGCATCATGGCAATTTACTATCAATCAAGAGCTTAAGTTCGACTCGCTGCAGAGCGCCGAACGAGTCTCCTTTCTATCTCCGGCAGAAGGCGGCACAGCCCTTAAAGTGCCGAGCAATTTTCCCAGCTCGCTTAATTCCTCTTCACCTCGAGAAGACCTGCTCCGAGGGCAGTGTTGCGTTTAGATTAATTCCGCTTAATACTAATTGGTCCTTGGGCTGAGAGGCCTCGTGGGATTGGCTCCCTGCAGTCCACTCTGGAAAAGGGGGCTGCACCACCATCGGAGGCCTGCTGATGAGTAGAACATTTTATCAGCACAAACATACACGCAAACGCCCCCTGGGGCTGAAAGCATACCCAATAATTAACTCGCGCACAAACCGTAATTACCGTGTTTACAATCGTTCTCTGTGAAACAGAGAGCCTAAGAAGAGAAAGCTAAAGGAAAAAAGAAGAAGAAAGAAATACACTAATATGATGCAAAAAAAAAATATTTTTCCTTTTTTACCCTCCCTCCCTCTCTCTCTCTCCCTCTCTCCCTTCCTCTCTCTCTCTCGCTCTCTCTCTGTCTGTTACAGTGTCTTAATAAGCTCGGAGGGCTTGTTGTCAGCGTAATGCCCATCACTTATTTATTTTCCAGAGATAGCCCTATTAATTTCCCCCTCGGTTTGAAACGCGCCGATGTGGACGGATCCCACGTCCCCGGGGTGCTCCTCAAGGAAAAGACGCAAATGACCCAAATAAAGGAGGCTTTTGAAGGCTGCTGAGAGGCGCCGGCACCATTAAAACTAAATGAAGTGTTTATTAGCCATGCTGACAGCACTCTCCGCGCCGGCACATCAAGAGCCGTTACAGTTAATGTTCTCCCCCTGAAACACGCGCCCTGTTTGTTTAGTTCTGCCGCTGAGGCAAAGCTGAGATTTCCGCTTTTATTCATTTTCACCTGTTCACTTGTGTATGCTCTGTAATGCTCAGAGTGCATGTGCATACACACACACTGCTTATACACACACATACACATGCCTCTTACACACAATGACCTTATAGCCCTGCACAGAGTTCTGCTCTAAACATATCTATTATACACAGAGTTCTGCTCTAAACACACACACACACACACCGCTCTTATACACAGAGTTCTGCTCTAAACACACACACACACACACACAGCTCTTATACACAGAGTTCTGCTCTAAACATATCTATTATACACACACACAGCTCTTATACACAGAGTTCTGCTCTAAACACACACACACACACAGCTCTTATACACAGAGTTCTGCTCTAAACACACACACACAGCTCTTATACACAGAGTTCTGCTCTAAACACACACACACACAGCTCTTATACACAGAGTTCTGCTCTAAACACACACACACACAGCTCTTATACACAGAGTTCTGCTCTAAACACACACACACACAGCTCTTATACACAGAGTTCTGCTCTAAACACACACACACAGCTCTTATACACAGAGTTCTGCTCTAAACACACACACACACAGCTCTTATACACAGAGTTCTGCTCTAAACACACACACACAGCTCTTATACACAGAGTTCTGCTCTAAACACACACACACAGCTCTTATACACAGAGTTCTGCTCTAAACACACACACACACAGCTCTTATACACAGAGTTCTGCTCTAAACACACACACACACACACACAGCTCTTATACACAGAGTTCTGCTCTAAACACACACACACACAGCTCTTATACACAGAGTTCTGCTCTAAACACACACACACACAGCTCTTATACACAGAGTTCTGCTCTAAACACACACACACACACACACAGCTCTTATACACAGAGTTCTGCTCTAAACACACACACACAGCTCTTATACACAGAGTTCTGCTCTAAACACACACACACACAGCTCTTATACACAGAGTTCTGCTCTAAACACACACACACACAGCTCTTATACACAGAGTTCTGCTCTAAACACACACACACACACACACAGCTCTTATACACAGAGTTCTGCTCTAAACACACACACACACAGCTCTTATACACAGAGTTCTGCTCTAAACACACACACACACAGCTCTTATACACAGAGTTCTGCTCTAAACACACACACACACAGCTATTATACACAGAGTTCTGCTCTAAACACACACACACACACACAGCTCTTATACACAGAGTTCTGCTCTAAACACACACACACAGCTCTTATACACAGAGTTCTGCTCTAAACACACACACACAGCTCTTATACACAGAGTTCTGCTCTAAACACACACACACACAGCTATTATACACAGAGTTCTGCTCTAAACACACACACACACACACAGCTCTTATACACAGAGTTCTGCTCTAAACACACACACACAGCTCTTATACACAGAGTTCTGCTCTAAACACACACACACACACACAGCTCTTATACACAGAGTTCTGCTCTAAACACACACACACACAGCTCTTATACACAGAGTTCTGCTCTAAACACACACACACACACACACACAACTCTCTTACACAGAGTTCTGCTCTAAACACACACACACACACACCAAGGGGATATAAGGGAGAGTAACACACAACTCGACAATGATTTTTTCTTTTCTTTCTTTCTTTCTTTCTGTTTTCTTGTCTTTCATTCCTTTTTTTCTTTTGCTTTCTTTTCTTTATTTTTTCCATTTCTTCTACTCCTTCCTTCCGTCCTTCCTTTCTTCCTTCCATCTTAGCTTCCTTCCTTTTTTCCAACTTTCTTTCCCTCCATCTTTCTTGTCCCTTGCTATCTTTCTTTTTCTTTCTTTCTTTCTTTCTTTCTTTCTTTCTTCCATCTTAGCTTCCTTCCTTCTTTCCAACTTTCTTTCATTCCATCTTTCTTGTCCCTTGCTATCGTTCTTTCTTTCTTTCTTTCTTTCTTTCTTTTTCTTTCTTCTTGTCATTTTTGTTTTTGTTTTTCTTAATCACTTTCTTTTTCCACTTTTTTCTTGTCTTTCTTTCTTGCTTGCTTTGTTTCTTTTTCTTTTGTTTCTTTTCCATTCCCCCTTTCTTTTTCTTTCTTTCTTTCTTTCTTTCTTTCTTTCGTTTTCTCTCACTGTTTCCTGCTTCTGTAATAATCACAGTCTTTATTTCAGAGATTTGGACAAAGTGCCAGGAATGTTCTGGAAGCACTTCCTGTGAGCGCTATGTTTGATTCAACTATTTTTTTTTAATAAAGTTTGGGATGTTAATGGGTGGGGGGGGGCAGTGGGGGGGGCAAACAAAATAAACCAAATAAAAATAAGCAAAGTAAAGCAATTAAAACGTGCTCTAACCTGCTTATTTCTCTTCTGCATTCTTTTAACCTAATAGACTTAGTGCGATGGTGAAATGGAGCAGGCTTCTGGCTTCCACTTACGCACTTTAATACCTGAGACTGAAAGCTGAATATCATTTGGGTCGCATTATTTTCTCATTAATCCTCTCTTTAGATTTTTAATGCCTTACTTACTTGAGGAAGGCTTTTTTTTATTATTATTATTTTGCTTAATAACAGCTTGCGAAAAAAATGTACGAGTAATGGTCTTCATTTGAAGGGGAATTAAAAGAAAGGGCACACAATGAATGCTGAGAGGGGAGAAAAAACTATAATATGTGACTTCAAAACATTTTTTATATAATTTTTGCCCTAAAATACACACTTACTAACCCACCCACACAGCTATCTCTAATTATTTTTCATAACCTGCAGCACTACGCAGTAATAATGTTCCAATCTTGCCCTAACCTGTCTATATTTGACATCTCATACACCAGCACACACACACACACACACACACATGCACCTAATTGCCTAAATCAGGGTCGGAGAGTTACTGCTGTACTGTCGTAAATGAAGCTTTAGTCTAAATTGCAGGCTTTGAGGATGAAGATTGATGTTGGACATAGTGTATTACTGAAGTCTGAAGCTGCAATCACAATCCACTACAATTATCCCGGGCCATTAAGAGCTGCGCTGAGCATGTCACAATCAAGTCTGGATACAATTAATCACCTGGTGTGAGAGTAGTTAGGGTGTGTCTGCTTGTGTCAGTGTGTGTGTGTGTGCGCATATTCAAGGGCATATCTATCTGTCTGTATCTATATCTGTTTAAAGCTCCAAATATCCGCATCTGTATCCAGATTTACGCTGTTTTCGCCTAGAGGTCGCAACTTGTAATTCCCGACCTCCGACCAGGAAACGCCGCTTCAACTCGGAATTACTACTCGGGAACTCGGGACAGTCTCCTCAATTCCAAATTCCTCAGAGTTCAGCAAGTGATGTCAAATCAACAATAAACAAAGCAGCACTTTGTTTACCTTTTTAAATGAGTTATACTGTAGCTCAATCAACATACAGACATTTTCGTTTGTTAAATCTATAACAATGACTACACAGTTTGCCGTTTTGAGGAGGAAAATATACACTACTCATCACAGTGGCTAGCTTGTTGCTAACAAAAGGCGAACTTGGAGACGTCCATGTTTATTTTTTGTTTGTTTGTTGTACTTTGTAGCTTGAATGCATGGAGGTAAAAAATGGCGTCATTACGATCTCCGAGTTCCCACTTCAAATGCAAACTCAAAGTGTGTGTGGCCTAAACTGGAAGATTTATGATTCCTATCAATATGTCCCTGGAAACCTAGAAAACAGTGTCAGCACTGTGTGTGAATTCTTGCTTGTACAGTTCCTCAACCTCAGCTACATCACTCGAGTTCATAACTGGTTTCGACTAGACATGTAACTATTATGTCATGTAGTTATGCATGTCATATAGCTTTAACAAACATTAGTAGGTCCGTAAGGTCCAATTATTTACATTAGAATACACATTTTCAGGTAAATGATATATTCTAAAGCTGGAAAAGACGTAGCCTTGGTGACACCACCACAGTGGCAAGGAGTTTCGTATCAAACTTCACATTTGTGCAGCTATTTGTTGCATCTCTCAGGATCCCGGACCCGATGCACACCTCAAGTATCAACCAGATGCCCTGTGAACGTTCCTCACTAAAGAAAACCTCCTATTTGTATCTGTATTTGCTCAGAATGCACTAAAAAAGGAACAAAAAGCTATAACTGAAATGTTGCCATGGAGGTATACACATCAGGGTTCACCCACAACCACTCACACACATACAAGCTGTTATATAAAGAATATAATATACATATACATTTGCAAATAAACAACCATACAGCAATGTTTTTCTTAACTCTGTTTTAGCTCAGTGCTGGAATTTCCCATTGTGGTTATCATGAAGGGGTTTGTTTTAGCTCTACTTATTTGCCCAGTCATGTCTGTAAACCCTACAAAAATCGTTCAAAACAACCAAAGCTAAGCAAACTAAGCAAAACTAAGCAAAAATGGATCTCCTGATCTGCTTTAGTGCTATACTCCTCTCATGAGCCACCAGACGGTGGGAAAATGAGGCTTATCGCCAACCTCAGCCTGATCACAATGCTGCATAAAAGACAAGACATGAACCACTTCTTTAACGAACGCAGTGACTTACAGAACCCTACAGTGTGTGTGATTAGTTCATGCCATCACGTTCCTGCAGTTATTTCTACTGAACAAAACACAGGGAAGTTGGATATCATAAACGAACACTTCTTCCAATTCTCAACCCAGTTAGCATACAGAATGCTAGATAAGGTGTGCATTAACAAGTGTATGGTTTTGTTAAGCAATGTTAAGGAATGTTGGCACAATGGATTGTTTCACAATAGTTGACCAAAAGCTGCCAGGAGTGCTGCTCCTCTGAACGTCCTGCTGAATGTCAACTATGTTTTAAAATTTAGTGCTTTAACTTGCCAGGAACTGGTTTCAACTCGGTTTGGTTGGATGACAATGCAAAGCAATGTTTTGTAAAGCTATGGAGGAAAAAAAAAAAAAAAAAAAAAAAAAACACCACACTTTTCCCACAGGAAAATTTTATACTAGATAAAAGACTACGTAATCCATAAAGACACAAGAATGCACACTTATTTGCATTACAGATACATACATATACAAATATTAATATATAAAATGGCGTCATTCCGATCTCCAAGTTCCCACTTCCCAGGTAATTCGAATATGTGTGTATATATACAGACCTGCAGACCTGCTAATTCTTATGCATTTTGCGCTAAAGCTACGCATTTTAACATCATTGAACACTGCTACAAGTTATTGCTTGTAAATTCTTCCCCAAATAAAAACAGCATAAAAGTCAATCGACATACGAATCTGGAATGATTGATAGGTGCATAGATGTTTTGAATTCTGCGAAATTAACTGACCCTCTGGAAGCCCCGCCCACTTCCCCTCAATTTCAAGTAATCTCTAGACAGTTGCTTTTGTCTTGACTTAACGTTCCCAATTGAAGCATGTGGCCTTTACATTACTTTCTGACGAACTAAATGGTTTTAAATATATATATATATATATATATATATATATATATATATATATATATATATATATATATATATATACATATATATATATATATATATATATATATATATATATATATACACACACACACACATACACACACACACACATATAAAATTATATATGTATATATATACACATGACTTACCTAACATTAGATAAGTATATAGTTAACATCAGTTAGCTATATTAATTAGGGATGCCGCCAATGCTCAAAAAAGTACAATGCAAATGTTTTTAGTGTCTGCAGCGTTACTAAAACAGATGTGTGGCAGCTTTTTTCCCCCAAAAGCCTGTTGGTTACCGTGGAACCCTGTATATACGCATAATCCAGTATCCAGAAAGAACTATATCGAAAATGTAGCGCCACTCGCCACTCTTTCTTTCTTTCCCACTTTTTAGAAGGTTATGGCTTTCACCATTAAAATCAATGACCTTCTGAAAAGTTGGCTCTCTATCCCAAACTACTTATAGATCTCTCTCTTGGCAACTGAGAAACTTTATTTGTTTGCCTAGTAAATTCTTTTGGTAGAAAGAAACACACACATCTGGCGTACACGGTAACAGTGTAGATTTTCACGTGCATATTTAAACTGAATCGTCTTCACTCGTCAGTGCGTGCTTTGGTGTGGATTTTATATAAACTTCAGGGACACGATAATGAAAAGGAGCCAGCGCTAAATTGCCTGTGAGATATGACAGATGGAAGAAAGAGCAGAGCGTGAGAGTGAGTCAGTCACCCTCCCTAACGCTAAACTAACAGTCCTCCTCCCCCTCCTTCTCGCCCACCCCTTAACCGTCTTTATCTCATCTTTTAATAACAGCGCTGACACAGATGTGAGCGAGCCGGCTTCCAGAAAAACCGCAGCAGTGAGCTAAATTAGTCCACGCTAATGTTGATGCGGCGCAACGCCGAACGCTCCGTCATTCACGACGACCAGATTGTGGGTCTGAGCATGTCGGAGCTGCAGGGCTGATGGAGAAGGTGCGATCCAGAACAGGCCCGGAATGATGGGAAAGAAGGGTGGAGAGACGTGTGTGTGTGTGTGTGTGTGTGTGTGTGTGTGTGTGTGGCGGGCGCCCTCGGCGGAACGGAGGATGGTTGGATGAGAACATATTTCATTAGCGTCTTTAACAGCGCTGAGCTGATCTCTATCTGACACACAGGTTGTAACTCAGTGGCCTGCTAAGCCTCCGCCCTGCCTTGGACCTGTTGCCCACGGCGCTGAGCCATACACCTGTGTGTGTGTGTGTGTGTGTGTGTGTGTGCGCGCAAGTGTGTGCCTGTAGACGATGTGGAATGGTTACACGTTGATCTGTCATTACAGCCTCCTATTAGAATAAGCTGAGCCCTTTTCCTTACGCTACTTGCCAATAAACTAACCTTCCAACTGATAAGTGCATGTGTGTGTGTGTGTGTGGATGTGTGTGTATGTGTGTGTGTTTCAGTAATGAGGACTGATAGATCCTGTTTGTCAGAGATCCGAGGGCACTTTTTCCTGACAGCTATGGCAGCCAATAAAGCGCGATCTAATAACATGAAGATAATGAGCACTATATGACAACTCCGTAGCGTCTAGGAGAAGTGTGTGTATGTGTGTGTGTGTGTGTGTGTGTGTGTGTGTGTTCATCACTAACACCAACCCCAAGGAGCAAGAGCATGTCTTTTATATTCCAAAAAGCCTGTGGTGGCGAACGTTTCAAATCTGATTCAATACATCCAATAATCATCCCGACAGGAAGTGGATGTATAAACCGCTCTACAATCGCTTACTTTAGAGGGAAAAGACACACCTGTCATCTTTTCATCCTCTAACTATAAACACAAAGAGAAACGCAGAATGTGTTCAAGCTAGGAAAAAAAATCAGGAGCATCTACAGGAACCTGAGCATCTGTGTTAATCAGGAAAGGGGCATGATGAGCTCTGCATGAGACACCAGGCCTGTATTTCTCTATGTGTGTGTGTGTGTGTGTGTGTGTGTGTGTGTGTGTGTTACAACTGCAAGATTGTTGTCAGGGTCTGTAGTACAGACAAATTTAAAAGAAACTCAAAATGGAATTTTTGACCTAAGCTTTTCCAACATCAGTGTCATAAACAATTATCAAATTCCAAGAAAAAAAAATAAAATGTTTAAAAAAAAAAAAAAAAAGGAGTGAGATGCATTATTGAGCAGAATTTTAATGGAACCGCAATCAAGTTGCTAATCTGTGTCATCCAGTTACCGTCATAATTTTTTTCATTTGTCATTTTTTTAATAAAATACATAAAATATATTTTTTCAAAATACAAAATACATATAAAATACAAAAACAACATATGCAATAAAATATAAGCATATTACAAAAAGATATAAAAATTTAAGAAAATATTCTTTTAGTTGTAAATTGCTGGTGTGTACAGAAGAAAAAAAAAGGAAAGAAGAACATTTTGGTACACTATATATCTACAGCTGCGTTATCTAGAATTCATTTTTAAAAAAACAAGTGCGCCCTCAAGACCAGGGTAAAGACCTGCGTACGTTCCAACAAACTTGAACTCTCGTAAACGTTTTTAAACAGAAAAATTGAGCACAATTTTGCAACGTGGAGAAAAGAGAGAAAAAGAAGGAGTTGTTTGTTGTCTGCTGTTTGTACGACTCTGATGTACGACACTGGGTCTCATTTAGAAAAGGAACAAAAAGAGTACAGCTGTAGATATTGTACCGCTGGCAGTAAGGAGATCCGAACCATCCAGCCAAACAGTTAACAGTTGATCCAAAGGCCACATGACGTGCCAATGCAATATTTCCAAAAAGAAGCTGAATGTAATATTTCCAAATTGTGATACATGGAAAAAAATACCCAATACAAATTCAAGAGGCTGGCCTTCATTCTGTTAATATTATACTTCTGATTCAACTCTATGACAACCGTGCATTCACTGAAGATTAAATGCACTTCTGAAAGACAGATAGAGAGAGAGAGAGAGAGAGAGAGAGAGAGAGAGAGACGTGAGCGTGAGCAGCTAAACCGCACGTTGCATTTCATGCAGGCACAGTTATCTTCATTTTTTCCTTTCTTTGATTCGGTCTCTCATTAAAAGGCAGCTCTGTAACCGGAGCCGAGTCTAATGCCTGCCGTGTTTGGAGAAGCACAGAACCCCATTTGGCTATAAGAGCAAGCTTTTCCTACAAAAAAAAAAAAAAAATGAAAGACCGCCAGACCCGTGAGCCACCGGCAGATTAATTCGCAAAAAAAAAAAAAAAAAGAAAAAAAAAAGAGGGTGACACAACCATGAAAAATTGTTAACTGCAATTGAAAATAAACCGAGACGTACATCCATTTATAACAGTGTGTGAGTTTGTGTTTCTCAATTTCAGCTCCAGACAGATGAGTGTGTGTGTCAGGGGTGTATATATACACACACTATCCTGGCCTCCATCCCACTCATTACACACGTTAAATACATACGTTACTCAGAATGAACAAATAATATGTTCTAAATGGATACAAATACAGATACGGATAGAAGGAACAATATATATATATATATATATATATATATATATATATATATATATATTTTTTTTTTTTTTTTTTAAGAAAGTTTGCCAGAAAGTTTGATAGGCATCTGGTTAAGTTTAGAGGTCTGGATCAGGACTCAGATCATGCAGGACGCAACAAAAAAGTTAGATATGAAATTCACAGGACAAACAAGTACCATATTCATTAACATTTGTTGGTGCTGCTTGATGCATTTACTGCATTCATTCATCCTTAGGTACCGCCTGGTCAGGGTTGTGTTGGTTTAAATTATGCTACTTTGTTTGTTTGTTTGTTTATATTTTACAATAGAAACAACTAAATTTTGGAACAAAGTAGGAATAAAAATAATAACAGTGCAAGCTGGAGTAAAAACCCGTCCCGTGTATATCTCTAGTTGAGAACAATTATGAAGTCTCGAGTGATGAAGCTGAGGATGAGGAACTGTTAGAACTAGAATTGTGTTAGTGCTGACGTTTTTAACCCCTGGGATTTTTTCCCCCCAGTGTTTTCCAGTTTTTCCAGGGACAAACAAACAAAAAAACAAGAAGCTAAGAAAAGAAAACCCCTTTCCGGTTCAGGCCACACCCACTTTGGGTATAAATCCGAATACAAATAGAGGTATTTGGAACACTAAACATACAGATAGCGGCATTGTGTTACACTCTTAGCCCAGAGCGTGTTATGAGCGCTTTGGTTGGCACAGATTTACATTTCACAGGAAGGAGCTATCAAGTTTGAGTCCTGCTAAAACCTGCTTAAATTTTTCTCTCTATCTCAAACCGACACATACAAACCGAGGCAGCGTTTCATATTTACACATCATGACACATCATAATGTAGAGTAAAGCAGGAAGATAAATGCAATATGAAAAAGTCAAAATCTTTCACTCACAGGTCTTGATTTGTGGCTAAACTCTGACTCCCTCCACACACACACACACCCCTCCCCTGCTCCCGCCTGACAGGCCTTGAGGGAAGGGTGGATTGAGTCAGGCCCAGCTGCCTTATCTCATCTCTGGCTTACTCAACCCAGAAAATGCTCGAGCAATGCTACTGCAATTTGTTTCCGCTCATGTTCAGGATTGTTTTATGAAAGACGAGGTGAGACAAGGTGAAACCCAGGAACGCACATGCATGATAAATGTAGGTATCCACACGCACAAACGAAATATGACCGAGCAAAAACTCATTTAGATGATTAACAGGGATCACTGGGTCACTACTGACAAACATTTCACCATTACAGAACAGGTCTGCTCACTGTTAGAAAGTTTCATCAGAAGTCGTGGAGATTACAGCAACTTAGCCATATTAGCATGGCTCCAGGTTACTCTGCGTCTCTCATGTACACGGCAATTAGCTTGACTCTTTTCCCGAACACCCGCGAGACACGCACTCGCACAGATGCATAAAGCTTCTGGGGCGTTGCTCCCGTCAACAAGCTTTGCGAGATGCCTTCAAAAAATTCAAAGCAATCACAGCACGGCCTGGTTTGGGCGGCCTTCGTAAATCCGGTCATGGCTATCAGAACTCGCTGAGCTCTCAGGCTGCTGGGGGCAAGGCTTTAGCTTTAGTCCTAAGCTACACTAGCACAGGGTGGGACTGCAGCATAAGAGACCATTAAAGGCTATGACACATGCTTATCCACACCTCCAAGCCCTTCCATCAACAAGACACACACACACACACATACATATTTAAAGGGATACACTGATACAGGTACTGGTATTCCAATACCGTGATCATTTACGTACACTCAATGCAGAGTACAATATACGATACCAAGGTAAGCCTAGTGCAGACTGTCACACTAATCACAAGAAATTAAAGCAATTCAGACTTATTTCACAAGTAATGATAATAAGGCATAACGACTGCAAGTTGTGCTCTGCGAAAATATCAAGAGGAAGAACTACAGCATCTTCCAGCAATACAAGTAAGCTAATTAAACATCTTAAACCTAAAACTCAGCACGATGAGTACTTTACTTAGAAGAAGCCTTTATTTGTCACATATTCATTACAACACAGTGAAGTTCTTTTCTTCACATATCCCATTTTGTTAGAAAGCTGGGGTCAGAGCGCAGGGTCAGGCATGAAACGGCGCCCCTGGAGCAGAGAGGGTTAAGGGCCTTGCTCAAGGGCCTAACAGTGGCAGCTTGGCAGTGCTTGCTAAGCTTGGCAGCTTAGCATGGTAGTGCTTGCTAAGCTTGGCAGCTTAGCTTGGGCTTGAACCCTCGACCTTCTGATCAGTAACCCACCACTGCCCTTTAATTTTTCACATATCCAAGCGTGTTAGGAAGCTGGGGTAAGACTGCAGGGTCAGAGCATGGGGTCAGCCATGATACAGTGTCCCTGGAGCAGATAGGGTTATGGGCCTTGCTCAATGGCCCAACAGTGGCAACTTGGCAGCCCTTAGCCAGTATGTTATTCTTGATGATCAGCTACTATGGGTCATTGACAATGAACAATTCTGACGCAACAACACAGAAAAATATTATTAAACTGTACTCGATCCAAGGTAACTGAAGCAGCTAGCTAAAGCACTGCATTTAAAATCCACTTGCTAACGTTATAAAGAACGGAGTTAGTAGCCTAAGTGCAGGAACATGCATGTGCGTGATTTTCATGGCCACAACTTAAACTAAAAAACTTGTACTCAGCCTTAGATAAACGGAATCGATGTTTTTCAGTATAGTGTACGATATTAAAATTGGCATTTCACTACACAGAGTTTGACCCTAGTCTGGGAAAAGTTGTTTTTTTGCTTGTTAGTTCACATTTGTAGACATCTTGCACTTAAAAAAAACAGTTACTTGATTCATATTCATATCATGAGTATAAAAAAAAAAGGTCCCAGTAGAGAACCTTGAGGTATACCTGCAAATGCTTAACGCCTAATGCATATGTGTGCGCACACTTGTGCACGGTGACCTCAGTAACCGTGCTGAAACGTCAACAACATGACAGGTTGATATTCGTTCCCCGAGGCCACAGCCATTTTTTTTCACTTTGTTACAGGAATTCTGGACTTGTTGACCCTCCTTTGAGACAAGATTGCAGATTCAAGGCAGCGTTAATAGTCTCATACCGCCCGAACGCATCAAGCATGATTTTTAGGTTCAGCTGCCTTTTGTTTTGCTGCCTTTTGTAAAGACACAGCCAAAACAAGGCACACGGTTTAGGCCCAGCTGCGATCTCTTATACTGTTTTCAATGTGCATGAAGGCACGGTAACTCGAGACACCATATCCCTGGTTTGGGTTAAAGCAAAAACACAAGGAAAAGCCATCTAGAGAGAACATCTCTGGGTAGGATTCATAAGAAATAACAAAAGATAATGCACCAACATGAGTTAAAAGGTCCATAGCTTTACATTTCTATCGCTAAATCTGATGCTTTTGGAAGATACGGGCAAAAATGTAAAGCAATGACACAAACGCTTCATTCTCTTTCTCTCATCAAAAAAAAAAAATGCCAGACACTCTTTCCTTACAACCTGGCAAATAGCTGATGGAGAGAGTGATTATAAAAAAATGTGAGCCCATTCTCAAATTTGTGGCTTTTTTAAAGGCCAAAGCGTACACAGGGTACGTTACCGAAGTCTGTTATGACATATGCCATAAAAACAATTAAATAAAAATGAATCTGGCAGATACTGGCATGGGGTTTTTTCCTTTATTGTTAAAATTCAATAAAGCAATCTTTGGCACAAGCTGTCAGCAAGGATTGGAAAACCAAGGGTTATATACAAACTGGTCGAATTAAGAGCTGGCTGGTGTGAGATTGTGGGAATTTTGTGGATATAAAAGTGAAGTGAAAGCTCCTGAGTAACAGAATCAAGAGAGTGAGAGAAAGCGTTCAGCAAAGGAGAGATGTAAAATGTGGATAAATAACTATTTTAAATAACTAAATAAAAAAATAAGTAATTATGTAAATAAATTAATAAATAAATAAATAAATAATCACTTTTCCACTACTCAATGGGTTTATTTCTTTTTTTCAAATAATTTATATAACTTTTATTTGTATAATAATAAAAGTTGTGTAAACCACACAGCCCATAGTGTTTGGACAAAAAAATAAATTATTATTATTATTATTATTATCATTATTATTATTATTATTATTATTATTATTGTTATTATTACTACTACTACTACTACTAATAATAATAATAATAATAATAATAATAACTTCATGAAGTTTGGGTCTGGTGCTTGGCCCATGGTGTGTGCAGAAGTTTGGTGTTTGTTCTGGCACTGAACTGGACCACGGCAGCTTTAGCAGACTTTGACTGGTGTGTCTTTGCATGTGTGTGTGTTTGTCAGGGGCAAGCAGCTCAAGCAGCAAAGCCGATGGCTATTAGAGGTGATTAAGTAACCCGATGGCTGTTTGCTGTTTCTGCAAGTCTGGTGCGAGGTTACGGCTGGCCCGGGATCTGTGCCCTGCTCTTTCTAGAAGCTTCCAGGCCAGATCTAACCGAACTGGAGGCCTTATCCTGGATCCTCTGGCATCATCATTATGACCCTACTGTGCCAATGAGACCTCTGGTTGAGCTAGGGTAAGCCGGGGGTTCACTGCGGCCTGGCAAAGGTGATGCCCGGCGATGCCAGGCAGAGGTAAACACACAGAAACACACACAGACACACACACACATGGCCAAGCGATGAGTCATCCCAAAAATCAGCAAGGAGTAAATGAGTAAATGAGAGCACAAGGCCAGCGTGACCCCGAACAGGAATGAGAGGCTTACTGTGCGGAGGTCTGCTGTGCTCTGCTCGGTATCGGCAGGAAAAAAAAAAAACTTCTAAAGAGGGTTTTGATTGTCTTAACTAGGTCTGAGTGTACACACAGAGAGTTTAGAGAGAAGTGCTTTCAAAGCGGAGATGAGGAGGTGTAAGCAGGCAAGGCCTTCGGAGAGGAGGGCAGGGAAAAACAGAGAGCCTAAAAGAGAGAAAGAGAGATAAAGAAAGAGAGAAAGAAAGCTATCTGGTCTGGCACCTAATCAAAGGGATTAAGGTTTTGAGGAAGCCAAGCCTACAGGTTATCCTTCAGGAAGCATACCAAGTAGTTATCAAAAACACTCCACTTCAAAGCGGCTCAATTTTCCTATATTCGCAATGTTTTGGCCTCAACCTCCGGGGCTTGTTTCTGGGTAATAAAGGGTGTCAAGAGGTGTTTGTACTTGTATGAGACATGGAGACAGAGAGAGAGAAGCATATTTCAGTGAGCATATGTGCTTCAACGTAGTCCAGGACCATCCGCCTTTCCACAGAGTGATCAATCACTCGACAGACAGCAGGTAACACGAGGCGACTGTGTGTCTTCAGTCTTGCAGGGTTCTCACAAAGTAAACAATAGCCGAGCAGGTACTTATTCAAATCCCCTCCCACTCCATGACACGCTTGTCACTAATGGCACACAGTGGCTTCAGGGCTACCTGTTTAACATCGTAGGAATTATCTTGTTATCTCTCTGATAAAAGGCCAATTGTTTCCATCTTTCTCTTTCAACGATCCATACACACACTTTGTCGGGACGCACCGCAATCTTCGAGACGCCCGGAGTTAGGAGCCAATGCGAGTAAAACCACAGAAGACTGGGTTTATTCCTCATATCAAATCTAAATGCCTGACCTGTCTCGTCGTCTTTAGGGAAGCTTACGTTAGGTAAAGGTGAAGAGAGAGTGCTAGAGTTATAGGGAAGCTCAGAAAGATCTAAAGATTACGCTTTAGAAGTAGACCAAGCTTTAGAAAGTAGTAAAGGTGGGTGTCGAGTCCTTATTTAGACCTTTCAGTATTAAAAAATAAAAATTTGAGTCACGTTTATGTCATTTTTTTCTTATAGGTAAAATGATCCATGTAATGAACCTTGAGGATTCTCCTCATACCATTATTTCAGAACAAATAAATTGAACAGATAACATGCTCTAAAAAGACATACACGAATATTCCTTTTTTTGTCAAATTTGTCTGGTTAATAGTTGTGGACGGAGCTCCAGACCCAATATTAAGCAAAGGAATTTCCCCTGGAATTGATCTTTCATGATGTGAGTCTGCATTCCTGTGTGTTCGCTAGCTATGGATTGAGTGCAACTGCGTGTCTGTTCCTGAACTTTGTGTTCGTGATGTTTGGTGCCATCGTTCCGAGCAATCTCGGGTCTGCTCGACTCTCTGTGCCGTGATGTACTGGTGCTAGCTTCGTGTGGCACTTGTGCAATTCAGGTTAACATTTCCTCTTCAAAACGTCCTCCTGTCACTTCCCAGCACAGCTACCACTCAACAGATCATGAGTTTTCATCCCGACAATACCACAGCCATCCATAGGAATCCAGGAGAGCAAAACTGGCCGTGCTCTCAGAGTGGGAGGGATGGCATACTCTCTCTCCTGTCAATCACAGCGACACTAACCAATCGTGGATGTCTGTGAGCTCATGTATGTAGAAGATAACAGATAGCACTTTCCTCTGAGTGCGTTACACCATCCTGTGACACAACAGTTTGAAAAGATGTTGGCTGGCTTCAGATTGGGGAGTATCATATGTTATATCATATCATATATCTTCACATGTGTCATATCATATGGGAGAGCTGGCTGGTGGGTGGGAATTGGCAGGTGAAAAAAATTGGGGGAAAAATGGGGAAAAACTACAACTTGTTCATTCACAGTGCATATACAGATACAGACAGCGGCACTGTGTTACACCCCTAGTTTGCACGCACATGTAAAAGTATGTTTATGTTTGTGTTCAGGGTTACTATGGAGTATATAATAACTCGATATGGATTCATGAAAGATTCCACGATAAGCAAATGACACAAACGGATAAGAAAAGCCGTCTGTGTGCATTTGGTGTGTCCTCATATGATGCCTTCAGGAGCTGAGTTAAGTAAACGATGAAGTTTACACATCTCAGGGTTTAAGTTGGTAGAGTTCCACTTTACAGATTTACATTTCTGAGGCCCAGACCTGCCACGGTCGAGGTAGGGCTTCAATACGGACATCCATCTGGCTAGCGTTAGTCCCATTGGATCCAGATGTGCCTTTAATTGTATTTTCATCCAAATTGCAAATTGCTACTTGGGAAAGAAGCTAAAATAACATACAAACAACAGCAACTACTATAACAAGTGAAATTGGAATGAAATGGAAAAGAGATTAAAAAAAAAAGCGCACAGGCGTACAAATTTCAGCGCCGCCCTTTGAAAGCAGATCCCTTAACATTACGGCGAAGTATTGATTTACTCGGCAATTTCGTGTCTCTCCACGCCAGCAGACCTATCTGAGGCGTGTAGGAGGTCCCGCAAAAAAGCACTCATCTGATTTTTCCAAAACATAAAAGATTAATACCTTTATTCTTTTCAGAAATAAGGATAAGGGGGGGGGAAAGATAATAAAAGGGAAGGTCAAATTGGTATTTGAAGAAAGCAGGTTAGAGAGCAAAATTAGATACTCAGACCCAGAGGTGACTTTAATAAGAGATAATAAGAAAATGTCTGACGTTTGTGTACAGGATCGAAAATGTGCTTTCGGAGAAAAAAAGAGACCATCCATTTCCACTTTTACACAGGGAGGAATTTGTTCTGTAGGAAAGAAAATATCGCCAAACCTTATTCTTGTCATTAAACTTGGCTAAATTAGAAGTGGCAGAAAACCAAACATAGCATCGTAAAGCGGTAAAAACAAAGGGCAACAAATGTCCGTCGTAACGTACACAGAGTTTAAGACCTCGGCTGGGAACGGCCGTGACTAAAAACATCTCCCACAAAGAAAGAGACCTTTAAAGCTCTTAAAATAATCTAATCATGTTCGAGTCATGCTCTGACCAAAGAAAAAATATTTGTTTCATCATGAGCACGTCTGTATTCACTTAATGGGAAAGAGAAATTATACAGATCTGAGCGCTGGAACCTGTTTAAGGCACGTATATTAGGTTTGCCTGTTTAAAAATAGCTACTTTTGCAGTTCTCTTTGAAATACAACAGCCATGATGCATTCTGCATTCTGGTTGGTCAGAAAGTGTTGATTAATTGTCTATAACAGCAGCTCTGACAGTAGTTCCAGCTGTAATACAAATCACAGGTTTATGTTAACGCTCTCGTTTTAGTACGTCATGATTTCTCTAGAGACAATAATCAACAGCGACAGTTTTCTGTAAGGAGATGTTTGTTTAACATTTATGGAAGGAGTCTCCAGTGTTAGTGCTTTGTAAAGCTGTAAGTTTAAGTTTTTCACCACAGAAAAGTTTTCAGAATAGAGATATTCGCATTTTCTGGTTTCTCAGTAACAAGCTGTAGTTTGTTTGTTTGTTTGTTTGTTTGTTTTTGAGGGAAGGACTGTTTATAGCTGCTATAACATTCGTGATAACAGTACTAACTTGTCTCAGGACATTAAACTGGAGATAGCACTGATCTCATACCAAGGATCAGTGCCAGTCCAATATCAGCACAAAATGGTGGATGCAAAATAATGGAATTGGATTCGGAGATTTTTTTTTGGAACTGGAAATGTTTACATATAAAGAGACATGATAGTATTTTATGCTGAGATTGTTTTTTAATTACATTTATACTTTTATATGTATTGATTTTTTAAAATATTATTTTAACATTATTTTATTTTTTATATTTATCATTATATTTATTGGTCATGCAAGTAAAAGAATTTAACAGAATAAAAAAGTGGAGTTTTTTGTTTGTTTGTTTTTAGCTATGTATTTTTCCTATCATTTGTAAGTCAATTATTTCTAAAAAAAAAAAAAAAAAAAAAAAAAAATTAATCTTAGTAGATTTTAAAGCAAAAAAAATAAAATCAGATGGGTATCTATATCGGCTGATATTTAAGGTTTCAGTATCGGTATTGTTATTGGAAAAGGAAAAAGTGTCATCTCTACTATAAACTCAAAAAATGTATGATGTGTTGTTCTTTAATAAATAAATAAATAACAACATAAATAAATGTCCTCATTTGCAAATTCCTGCATTATAAGAAGAATAAAACACTTTGGAAAATAATCAACTTCTGAGTGCTTTTTTAAAGTCTCCTTAGTCTCCTTAGTAAATGTACTGCCTGATCACGTCCTGAACCGTTTTTCTACTAAAGGGGCTCACAGAGATCCTTCTGTACGAGACCCTATCATCTAGAGACTGAATTTCTGTCTATACAGAGTGTGTTCCTGACAGAAAGCCTGTTTTAGCCCTGCGTTTCAACTAAACCAATCCAGCTTTCCTCAGCATGAGTCCTGCACACCTTCCTAATAACACACTTTATGAGCCAAACGTTTTATGCCAGGACAAGAAACTACTGAAGCAAACGATGGGCCAAGCACTTTGGACTTCTGAACTAAAAAGTCGAGGCCACCAGTGCTCGGGAATTACAGTGATTTTAAAAAAAAAAAAAAAAAAAAAAAAAAAAAAAAGGAAAAACAGTGTTTCAGTCCAGAAAGTCCAACCAAGAAAGTTTACTGTCCTGACTCCCACTGTATACTTTATTAAGGTACTTAATAAAGGTGTAATAAAGAGCGTTATAAAACTGTTATAAACAAACCAGGCCAGCATGAAGCTACGTGTACTGAGTGTTTTATGAGGTTTCTACTGCCTATAAGTCCTAATTTACCATAGCGCTTCTAAATTCTCTGAATATATTCTCTGAATTCTCTCCATCCATTTTCTGTAACATTTATCCTACGCAGGGTCGCAGGGGAACCTGGAGCCTGTCCCAGGAGACTCAGGGCACAAGGCGGGGGACACCCTGGACACGGTGCCAATCCATCGCAGGGCACAATCACACACCACGCCCATTCACACACTATGGACAATTTAGAGATGCCAACCAGCCTACAATGCACGTCTTTGGACTGGGGGAGGAAACCAGAGTACCCGGATAAAACCCCCAAAGCACGGGGAGAACACGCAAACTCCACACACACAGGGCGGAGGTGGGAATTGAACCCCCAACCAGTAAGCCCCCGCACCATGGACACTCTGAAAGTGCCAATATTTATGAATGGGGACTGGATATCTTAATCATAACTTTCAAATTGCCAAAATATCTTTGGCCTGCATCCCAGCTGAGAGACTGAACATCATGCCAACTTACACACGCACTGCACCTGCTATCACAGGCTCACACACACACAAACACACATATACACACACATACACACACACTTAAACACAGACCAAAAGCGAAACAGAGAGAACACACAGTAGATATACAAACACTCAAATTATAGGATAGTGGCTCCAATTATAATCAACTAACCAATGTTTCTGGGAAACGATCATAGAGTGAATGTTTGTAAGTAAGCGTATGTGTGTTTGTGTTTTTGTGTGTTTATGTCCTGCCGAGTGTATATGGGCGTGTGCACGTGTCTCTGTGCGAGTGTCTGTGTGTGTGTGTGTGTGTGTGTGTATTCAAATGTGTTTATGTGCATGTGTGTCACCTCTCAGTCAGTGTGGTACTCGCTGGTTGACAGAGTGTTAACGGCGGCCCACACTAGCTGCAGTTCTTTAATTAAAGAAGAACAGCATGCTGCAGTCTGCGGCTCCAAATGGCACCATATGTTTTCCCAGACTAACCGGCTGAATAAATGCCATTTACCGCACAGGATCCACCGCGCCGTGTCTGGGATCCGCTCTCTAAGTGTCTTATAAAAGTGCAGAGACCCCCCTCACACCGGCGTCGTCTGCCTGCAATTTAAACCAGACCAGCGCACAGTGCGTCGCAATGTGACGTTCTCCTGCCCCGATTAACCGCTTACAAGACCTGCTTAGAGATAAACGTGCAAACAGGGCTCGATATAATGCAAAGCATTAAGGCAATGAGGTCTAGTCTAACATGACAGATATCATGCTAACATGTTAAAGACAAAGTTACAAGAAGAAAAAGAAGAAATTAATTTACTACATTATACTGCAGTGCAAAAGATTTAGAACAACACATGCACAACAACAACAAAAGCTGATATTTTAAACTGCAGAAAAAAAGAAGATAAACAACAGAAGTTATCAATTATTCTTGGTAAACTGCAGTGCAAAAAAATAATAAGACGAAAAGAAGAAGAAGAAGATGATGATGATGATGATGATGATGATGAAAAAGAAGAAGAAAATGATGATGATGATGAAGAATAAGAAACCACAACAACAAAAGCTACAAATTAATTTTCTAATATAAAGTGCAATGCAAAAAAAATTAAGAAGAAGAAGAAGCTGTACTAGTACTAGTAGCATTAAAAGAGGAAGAGGAGACAGAATGAGAGGAAGAAGAAGAAGAAGAAGAAGAAGAAGAAGAAGAAAAAAGAAGTTGATGATGATGATGATGATGATGATGAAAAAGAAGCAAATGATGATGATGATGATGAAGAAGAAGAAGAAGAAGAAGAAAAGAAGTTGATGACGATGATGATGTAAAAGAAGCAAATGATGGTGATGATGATGATGAAGATGAAGAAGAAACTACAACAAAAAAGCTACAAATGAATTTGCTTATATAAAGTACTATGCTAAAAAATAAGAAGAAGTAGCAGTACTAGTACTAGTAGCATTAAAAGAGGAAGAGGAGAAAGAATGAGAGGAAGAAGAAGAATAAAAAAGAAGTTGATGACGATGATGATGATGAAAAAGAAGCAAATGATGATGATGAAGAAGAAGAAGAAAAGAAGTTGATGACGATGATGAACGATGATGATGATGATGATGAAGATGAAGAAGAAACTACAACAAAAAAGCTACAAATGAATTTGCTTATATAAAGTACGATGCTAAAAAATAAGAAGAAAAAGAAGAAGCAGTACTAGTACTAGTAGCATTAAAAGAGGAAGAGGAGGAAGAACAGGAAGAAGAAGAAGAAGACAACAGAAAAAATGATTAAAATTCATATTTAAACTAGGGTGGATAAAAGATGGAGCCTATCAAAGCTTCTACAGATGTTGCGTAGAAAAAGAAACAGAAGAAGAAGTTTTGATGAAACAGAAGCTGGCCTTCCTGATGACCGTTTCAGGAAGCTGTCCTTTCAGCTCATCCATCTACTAACCGTTGAGATAGATAAAGAGAGGTGGATAAAGCAGCCGTGCGCTGACTCTTTGTGCAACTGACAACAAAAAAACTCACAAATACTGCAATGACTAACATAAGAGAAATCCCTCGTTTCCTGAGCTTTAGTCGGGTCTCTATTGTTCTTAAGTTAGATATAAAATGGCGGGAGAACACTGTGCTTACATCAGCCATTTCTGTAGATAATTGAGCTCTAGTAAAGGAGAAAACGCCTCTGTCCAGGTACAACAGCTCGAGGAAAAAACGATGTTAAAATGGTTTTGTGCTGATTAAAGTGAGGGGCGAGTGAGGTGCTGGAGTCATCCGGTAATGAGCTGTTCAGGGTAGCTGACACACACACACACACACACACACACACACACACACACACACACACACACCCTCAGGCCAGAACCATTCTCAAAAAACCCAAATGTTTTAATCAAGCTGCAGGAGCTGGTAATGAGGCGATGTTACGCTGCTATTATCATATACTGCTGGTCTCCAATTAGAGCTATCACAGTCCCACAGTGCACACTTTAACCCTGATCACTCCGGATACACACTCGGCTCGGCCTGCACTCCATTCCTCCACTCTGCACTGATGAGCAGCCGTGATCGCCTCACCGCAAACTACATTTAGCATTTGAAGACTTATGATAATGGTGTCACAAGCAGAAGGAGGCGAGGAGGCAATGCTGCTATGCAGTGTGCAGTAATGAGAGATGGATTTCCAGAACATTCACTGCAGGTGAAGACAAAAATGACCAAAAAAGTGACAAAGTGAAAGCTAGGGAATGGGTACACATTCACTCATACTCTAAAAAATTGTTCCGGTATTAACTATTTCAAGAGTGATGATTAACAAAGCAAAAGGAAAATATCAACTGACGGAACTACAGCATCTAGATGCCATGATTGCGCTCACACAAAGATATTCGACAGCCTCATATTCCTGCTCTTGGCTGACAGGAGTGGAACCCGATGCGGTTTTCTCCTCTTGTAGCCCATCCACCTCAATTTTTGACATATTGTGAGACATCATTTCACAATATTTTACATTTTTGACATCGTTCTGAGATGCTTTTCTGTTCACCACGATTGCGAAGAGTGGTTATTTGAGTTAGCTGTCAGCTAGAGTGTTTGCGCCGTGTTACTGTCACTCACTGACTGTTTTTTTTGTTGTTTTTCACAGCATTCTGTGAGTGTAAACTCTAGAGACTGTTATGCGTGAAAATCCCAGGAGATTCGGAAATACTCAAACCAACCCCAAAGTCGCTGAGATCACATCCTCTTCTCATTCTGATGTTTGATATGAACATTAACTGAAGCCGGATCTGCATGATTTTATGCACTTATGATTCTATTATTGCATGAACGAGCAGGTGTGCAGATCTTCCAAGTGGACACTGAGGGTATTTTTGAGAGGAGGGAGGAAACCTGAGAACCTGGAGGAAACCCACGTGAAAATCCACAGAGATCGTAACACCCGCTACATAGTTGCAACTAAAGCAGCTGCAGTTAGCTGTTACTTCAAATCACTGACATTCCAGCTAGCAACCTTCGAGTTCCTGGTTTGGCATTGGAGCACCACCGTGGCCTGTACTTTATATGTGTGTGTGTGTGTTTCCCCTGCCTGCCTGAGGCTTTGGCAGTTCCACTGAACTCTGCGCTCATCAGTGTACAGTAAACACATGTATATGATTTCAAGCTCGCGTTTCTTGCTTTCATGTATTTGCATGAGAAGGCCCACACATGCTGTGGGAAAGTGAGCGCTGATAGCTCAATTAAAGACTGTTGAGTGACTTTAGCATTGTCAGCCCCAAAGACTAGCAACAGATATTTCATTCTGAGTCATGTCTGTAGGCGAGTTAACATGTGAAAACCTGAAGCTTCGCCAATAAACAATCCACGGCAGTGATATGACAAGCGGAGCTTGAATTACGGTTTCGCAGGTGAGTCAATTAAACTGAACGCGAGAATATAAGCATCACAATCTCAGGACTATAAAAACGAACCACATTCTTACTGAGTCAAAGCCACGCAATTGCAGTTAAGCATAGTTTCGGGTGTAGTCACCCACCCAAACCTGAACGTGTGTGTCACATTCATATGCCTCAGGTAGACTTTGCTTTATAATTATAATTATAGGAGAGGAACACACCTGAACATGACTAGCATTGGTTGTTGGTCATTATTACTCAGCATCTTTAGCGCAAGTATCATTGATCATCGCTATCACTCATCATCACACATATACATGTACATACCTACACTATGCTTTGTCTTGGCTTGTTATTTTTTCTTGTCTTTCACTTAAAATACCTTTTTAACGTACGTTTTGTCTCTTAACCAGAGCATATCCATAAAAAAACATTGCTTGGTGTTTCTCGAACCCCTTTCACACACACTTTTAGGTGCGAATTTGAAATGAATTCATCAGGAAGGGGTTTAGAGTGACAGTTGATACTCTGGAATGGCAAGCCCAGGAAATCATCAAGAGGCTGCTAGATTACCAGGAAATGACGCAATGACTATTTTTCCTATGACACACTTTTCTGATGAGACATTGCTGCAAATTCCTGGACTGATCCAGAAATGAAGGAGATGACTGCCATTTTTTGTGCAGAGGACACATTTCTTTGTAATGTGAATGGTAAGGTCTGCCATGCGGTCATTTTGGAGTGCATCACCAGCACACAGCAAACTACAGAGAAAATGGAGAAAACTTCGAAAAGTGTTTCAAATTAGAATTTTTGTAAATCTGATTTTGTGCTCTATTTTGAAATTTAATCTAAATTTTTAAAGTTAATCTAAGCGAAACTGAATTTGTATCTCATGGTTTCAAAGCTGAATTTTGTTTGAAATTCAATTTTAAAATAAATAGCTTTAAAAAAAAAAAAAGTTCAGAAAATCAAATCGGACTTCTGGTGGCACAAAATGTGTCTAATTCAGATTAAGAAATTCAGATAAAAAGCACAAATTCAGTCATTATTTCCAGTCAACTGGCAGTCAGTAATGACCTCCAAAAGTTAATCTGAAATGAATGTATGCTCTTTCTTTCTGCGTGGCTTTCCTCTGGGTTCTCCAGTTTCTTTCCAAATCCTGGTACATAGATTGGTTACTCAAAATTGCTCCTAGAAGTAAATAAGTGTGTTATGTCTTAAAATGCACCGGCGTCCCATCCAGGGTGTATTCCCACCTCCCATCCGGCGTTCCCAGGATAGGCACCATGACCCTGAACAGGATAAAGTGCTCACTGAAGATGAACGAATGAATGAATAAATGAATGAATTTATGAACATATGAAATTGTTAACATTGTTAGAATTTTGTAGAATTAGAATTTTGCACATCTAAATTTGCATCGAAATTCATTTGGATTTAATTCAGATTGACGATTTTGTAAAAACAATTCCAAGAGAAAGCACAGAAATGAGCATTTTTAAAATTCAAATTTACGTCTAGTTGAACAAATATCATTCCAGAAACCTGTCTGTATTTTGTTATACTTTCGAATGGGAATGTGTGTATCACGGTAAATATACAGCCATTTCAATGCCGCAAGTGTGAATGACACAAAGTCTGAACATTACTGGAAAAGGTAAGCCAGAAATGTCCCAGGTATTCAGTGTAAATTCATCCCTCTCTCTCCCTCTCTCTCTCTCTCTCTCTCTCTCTCTCGCTCTCTAATAATAAGCACTAATGCCAGTTTGCCAGTGTAGCAAAATGCTGCTGTCAGCCCGGTGGTTAATAAGCTCGGCATGTGTGTTTCTCCTAATCAGCTGCCATTAGAAAAGCTGAAAGTGTGACAGCTTCGCTACGGCAGCAAAGTGAACCTACGCTCAGCAAGTCACACCGCACACACACACACACACACACACACGCACACACACACGCACACACACAGTCACCCTGAGCGAGTGACTCATGTCTCGTTTCTTCCTGCACCACATTATCTCCAGCATTTTATTTTCCCATTCCTGCCATCAACTGCAAATTAGATTAATCCATTTCACTTTCGAGGAAAAGTTGAGGAAAGAAATAAAACCAGCGAAGGTAAAAACGCCCCGTAAAGTATCAATAACAAAGCCGAGAGGCTTCTCTAATGCGCCGGATGGCTTGATGGCTTTATTCGTCAGATGTCTTTAGTGGACCCGCTAGTGTAGTTTAGAGTCTCATAAATGTAGGATAAGGCAGAAATTGTGTGCTGGGAAAATGTGTGTGTGTGTGTGTGTGCGTGTGTGTGTGGTGATGGCCGCTGGAGCTTGAAAGGCTATTTAGATAGCAGTGTGCAGCAGGAATTCAGCTCCTCCGTGTCAAACGGCATAGTGGATAGTTCCACCTCAGGCTGAATATATCACATTGTGATTTCATGATACTAAAAAGAAAGAGCCTGTGTGTGTGTGTGTGTGTGTGTGTGTGTGACAGAGCAGGAGAGAGAGGGAGAGAGGGCATATAAAAATAAAAAGAAAGATCTTCCCAGCATATAAGTGGACTGTAAAAGGAGTGAGAATAAGTCACAGTGGATATCGCAGATATTAAAAAAAGGCGAAAGAAAAACAGACGAAAAAGGAAGAAGGGAATTCATCTCATCCCATAGGCAATTTTGTGACGATCTAAATCTCAGAATGGAGGGAAAACGGAAAAGACAAGCAGAGAGAAATCTGTACATTAGCAATTTAGTAGTGAGTTGTACAGCAATGAAAATTCTAGTCGAAATTTGTCAAGTGTTAAGATTTTGCAGATTTTCGATTCTCGAATCTGATTGGTCAGAAGGTGCTGATTCATTTTCTATAACAGCACCTTTTAAAATAGAAGAAAAAAAGAAAGGCTGGTGAGGGAGTGATTTTATAACTGCTATGATGTAAGTGATAACAGTAACAAATTTGTTTTTCAATGCACAACATTAAATGTAACTCTAAATGGATAGAAAGTACAACATGCCATTCATTAACAAATTGCTGTGGTATACAAGGAATAAAACAGTTCAGAATATTTATTGATTTGTTCTCTAGTTTATTTAATCACAGTTTACATGATGCTATTGGCAATAGCATCATATGTGTGTGTGTGTGTGTGTGTGTGTGTGTGTGTATGTATATATATATATATACTGTTTTTTCTCAGTGTATAAATATCGTTATATATCATTCTAGCTGTATCGTCCACTTCTACAATAACTCCTATAGATTTGGCTCTTTTTACTGCAACATTCACACACAATTCACAAGGCAGTAAAAACTACGACAGCTGCTTCACTAATTCCAGGAAAAAAAAGGAAATTGTGGCTAATCCAGGCCTGATAAGACGCTCATTACCTAGCAAAGACATTCAGCGCCGGAGGATTGATGACCTATTTTTTTAGGAGAGTGGCTTTGCAGCAGGGAAAGCGCAAGCTGTATCGCCGCACGCTACATCTGTAGCCGAGTTTGTCATTTGTCTGAGAGCAGAGTTTTGTGGACTGTAATTAACACATGCCGCTCTAAGAGAAATCTCTAGAAGCAAGAGGAGCAAAACGGGTTCTCGTTAAACGGCGAGGAAGCTGGAGTGAATGATTATTAGGGACGGCAGAAATCTGGGGAAAAATTGAACAACAGTGAGGTTTAGGAGGTAATATTTTGTGTGTGTGTGTCATCACACACCAATTATGACAGAAATGCTTACACAACTGAGGATTTTTTTTTCTAAGTGAATATTTATAGCCACACACCTAACGTACAGTGTGTTAACCGTTCCAGGTGACGGCAAGAGGTGAGGTCTGAAGGTCTGCTCTACCTATCGGCTGTCTGCTAGTAGAAGTTTGATAATAAACTCAGACAGCTCTGAGTTTCGAGTGTGTGTGTGTGTGTGTATGTGTGTGTGTGAGAGTACTGACAGGGCCATCCCGATGCTCCTCTTTCCCTCTGACTGCTTTGACCTGCTGTAATTTCTCCTCG
Source organism: Pangasianodon hypophthalmus (assembly GCF_027358585.1). Taxonomy (NCBI): domain Eukaryota; kingdom Metazoa; phylum Chordata; class Actinopteri; order Siluriformes; family Pangasiidae; genus Pangasianodon; species Pangasianodon hypophthalmus. The sequence goes on along the minus strand of NC_069734.1, from coordinate 4,732,802 downwards.
TGACAGCAGCAGCTGCAGCCGCCACGCCAGACAGATGAAATTTTCATAACTATCTCCTCGCACTCCTGTCCTCGTCTTCAGGATCATTCATAACCCCGCCGCCGGCCTGCCACACACAATATGCTCGCCATGAAGGCCCGCGTTCCATATAATTAACAGTGTGCAGCCGAGAGGGAAGGGTGCACACTCGTGCGCGTGTGTGTGTGTGTGTGTGCATGTGGTGGCAGATTAGCGAAAGCTAACACTATCATTACCGCACATGTCACTTCAGTACAGTCAAGGGTACGAGAAACTAATTACACAGACACACACACATACGTACACGCACACACACAGATGGAGACTTCCTCACACACACACTCATACACATACACACACACACACACACCCCAACCTATCTCTTCTTTTCACTTAAAAATTCCTCAGCAGGAAAAGAACACAAGGGTTAATGATAAAGTGTGAGGCTTCAAAGCTGGAGAAAGAGTTTCACTTAAAATAGACCAACTTGTGGTCTTTAGAAGGGAACCGGAGGGAAACCCTGACCGTGGGTGTGGTCAGAAAGTGCCAGCTGCTTAAAGGAATAGTTGAGAGAGTCCCATCATCCCGATCCCCGCAGGCCCATCTGTAGAACAGGCTGCCCACCAAACACACATCCTGCCTGGGGCTATTATTAACTCCAGGCCCCTGCTTTCCCCCCGGCCTACTGCTTCTACCTTAAAGAGCAGTGTTCACACAGAAACCAAGCCCGCAGGCAAAATATATTCACCATCCACAAGTTTAAAATGTAATGGGCAAACAACTAAAAAAACAACACTTGTCAATTTTCACCGAGTTTCAATCCAGTCCTCAAGACGCTCCATATTTTTGGTCCTAAAAATCGTCATAGATCATAAATACTGAATATCTGTTAGAGGTGTGTTAAAGACTGAGAAAGAGCACAAGTGTCTGAGCTCCCTGAGCTCCCTTGCTCTACGTAACCGAACAAAAGCCCAACAGACAAGTCCGTCGATAAGGAAGGCAGAACGACAGTAAGAGTCTTGGTTAAGGGTCAGAGCAGGCCCGTGATGTTTATTACATAGTTGTCTCTAATCGCAGTTATTAAAGCTGAACACAATTAATCGTCAGATTCCACAATTATACATGTAGGTGCATCAAGCATGTGTTGCGCATCCTGAGATGCTTTTCTGTTCACCACAGTTATAAAGAGTGGTTATTTAAGACACCAAGATCACATTTTCCCCACGATTTAATGTTTGATGTGAACATTAGCTCTTGACCTGCATCACACTGCTGCCACGTGATTGGCTGACAGGACAATTGCATGAATGAGCAGTTCCTATTAAAGTGGCCGGTGAGTGTACGGGTAATTATGTGTTGTGATTGAGCACAGTAATATTTAGTGGAAGTGGAAGTGGAAGTAAGCCACTCTCGAAAAAACATATTTACACACAAAAGACAGACTGTGTGCACATTATTACAGTATCATTATGCTTACCAGGGAGTGTGGCACAAAGTCAACAGAAAAGACAAATAACTGGTGTATTTATTAAATATTTGCATTACAATTAACAGCTGAAGTTGTATAATAGAGTCAGGCCTAAGTGGGAGGTGCTGGGGTTTGGAGTTGACCATAATTAGCCCACGTTTTTGTTTGTTTTTTTGTTTTCACTGCTATTAAAATCAATATATATATAATATATCGATATATCATCTGAATGCAGTAATTGCTTCCTGAAACATTTAATAAATTCAGCACAAAATCTTCTCACTTTATTTAATGGTCCATTTTTGATGATCGACTGACTTTCTACTAATTCTAGAAAATGATACTGAATCTTTGCAGTTAGTTATTAGCATTCTAAAAGTTATTGATAGATTACAAGATTCTTATTTTGTCAATTCTTAAGGGCTATCTGAAAAAATATATAATCTATAATATAAGCTAAGTATGAAAAAAATTGGAAGACATTTTGCTAAAAAAGAGGAACTTTTTTATGGAGACTTTTGGGAGAGGAGACTTTTGGGCACCCAGTATATGTACATCGATATGAATCATCAGGTGTTGAGCCTCAGACTGTACAGATACTTTGTTGAGCATCACATCATAACTCCCTGCTCACACACTTAACAGGAAATGTGATGTCTAAATCAAATTCACAACGCTGTCGAAAGACAGATTGGAGATGTTGACGGTGTTGAGACGGCTTGTTGACTGGCTTATTTATGACACGTGTTGTTGGAAATCTATAGATGGCTAACTCTTCATAGAGTGAGTAAAAACAGACTTTTTTGGCCTGTTCATCACAATAAAGACTTGCCAATGCCGAAACAAACACCATAGAGAACTACGAATGAAGCCATTTTACTGTCATAGTTGAACACACTTCAGTGAAGACGAGATACAAATTCTGTACAAATAAATATTAATAAAACTTCTGAAAAAATTTGTGGTGCCAATGAAACTTAACATGAATCTCCAGAAACCTCTGGCATATGTTTTTCTTCGCTGCCACCTAAACATGTGAAGTAAAGCTGAATCAATATTAATATTACTATCAGTATTGGCTTGATATTGTAAATATAATTGTCCTTTGTGTGAACTATGATGCTCTACTGGAATCCACAATCATGATGAATATCCAAAGATGAACAGTTTACCATCAGAAATGTGGGGGGAAATGTATATTTTGCAGCCATAATGTCAAAGTCAAACAATCCAATAAGAGTATTAAAGTGATTATACAATTATTTCCCATGTTAAGTTGTCAATAATCCTCTCAAACCTTTATAAATTAGTGCAAGAGTCAGTGCTAAAGACAAAGACAGACCAGAGAGAGATCTGAGCAAAACATCCATACTGAAACTGTACTAATCAGCAAACTTTTTTCATTCTCAGAACTCGAGAAAATGCAATTAAGCCACAATAAGAGTGACAGGCACTATAAATTAAAGTCTTATTCCCCTCGTTAGGCTGAAAGCAAAAGGATTCGTGCGAGAACCAGAAATCCTGACACCGCAAATCCTTGTTCACACATCCTTCCTCTGCTGCTGCGTCTGTGGCCCGTGTTCTTGGGTTCGCCTCTTTCGGGAATCCACCATTTCTTTTTTTTTTTTCCAGAGTGGCAGGCGAGTCTGTCGCTTTGGTTAGAGCTTTCACCAGCTATGTTTCCATATTAAAGCTTCCTGGCAGCTTGTCCTGGCATTCCGGGGCCCTAAAACCTTGTGGCTCTCTTAATTGCTAACGGCCTGAAGTCTTACTGCGAGGAGCATAATTATGAAATAACTGTTTTCATTAAGTCCCACGAGCAATTAAACCAGAAGTGATTTATTTATTTATTTTTTTTTTAAGATTCCTTTCTCCCTAGTTTGCTCCCTCACTCTTGCTGTCTCCTATTGGGGTGCGGCCAGAGTCGGGGTGTTTTACACGAGTAGGCAATGTGCTGAATCACATCCTATGCCGTTTAGGGTTTCGCCACAAAATGGAGAGCAAACATGAAACTGGGGAAAGGGCTCGATGCATCCTGTCATTACGTAGCATGCCACGTCGGTTACAGCAGCGTGCCATGGCGGGAGAGCAGATGTATACGTGCGGTTTGGACTTGCTAGTTTGTCTGAGGGAGCAGACACGCATGTACAGACAAATTGGACACTTCGTTTCCATTATAATAAGCCTAGGCGAAAGCTAAACCGACATCGGCTCAATCAAAGCTAGCTAAATTAGCATGAGAGAGACAGGGCGTAGGTAGAATGGCAGCTGAAAATCATGTTGTGCATAACATTTGATGATAATTAAACCCTGGGCTCGCCGTATCAGGATCACTTACGGCGCAGACGCTCACGTGGACAGCGCCGGGGTGGGACTGCTGTTTGTTTCGATAAAGACAGACAAATTATACTACAGCTTTTTAAATGTAACCATCACTTTCATGCTAATTATAGCCCTCGCAATGATGAAAGGCAGCACACACACACACACACACATGCCGCTCCTTTTTGATTTGTTACACTCCGAACATGCTATAGCGGGTAGCTATGAGACAATGTGTGTGTGTGTGTGTGTGTGTGCGCACACTCTAGTCTCACCAAATGGCAGACGCAGGTGTTTGCCTGTAAGCTCGGTGCCTTGAGGTATTGTGAGTCAGTTACACCCAACAAACTCAGTGCTGTCACTGCCAAGTAAAACACACAGCCCACCCAACAACCCCACACCGTTTTGCCCTCTCAGGGTGTGTGTGTGTGTGTGTGTGTTACAGACCTTGTTCTTTTCTACTAGAACCGCAATGAGAACACAATTTAATACAAAATATGTTAATCAGTGGGTGCCATTACTTTTGAAGCAGGAAGGGAGCATTTTGGTGTGTCTGCATGCGAGACTACTAAAGGCAGAACCTTTCACATACACAAGCAGATTTGTAAAATACACAAAGAATGTAAAAAATATAAAATATAAGAATTAAAAGTACGATTTATTGAATAAAAGTTGAAAAATATGAATTAAGATATAAATAACAAACAAACAGGAAAATAAAATGAGCTTATGTGAACTTCATAGAAAAATGCAGTAGCAAATATACTAGAAATTTCAAAATTATTTAATAATTATAAATACTATATTATTAAATCATATACACTATATATTTTCCCCTAGTAATGTAATTTATTTGTGTGATTTCTTTTATCCATTTTTATATACAAGTTTGTGTGTTATCCATGTAGTATACCTCAAAGTGTGCCTTATATAGATTTTTTGTAAACAGTTATTATCTTTTCTATGGCAACTGTTGTACAGAATGTGACACTGTAATTGGGCTTAAGTTTAGAAAGTATTTTTGATGTTATTTTTAAATACATTTTTTAAAGGCCTAGAAAACAATGTAGGAGCATAAAGCTTATCTTATTATTTTATCTTTTTTCACGTCGCAAAACGGTCAACAGACAACATCATAGTTTGCATCAGTAACAGCATTTGAATACACATAATAAAATAAATACTTTAAAAAAGAAATGTGTTTGTCCAACTACACACAATCATTTATGTATTTACTTCACAACTTATATATAAATATGCAACAACTTGTGACGTCTGAGTAAACGTGAAATATTTGCATTGTTAAAGAAACAACTCGAATGTATGTTTTATAGTCATGTTTTATGTTTTATATGTTTGTTTGTTTTATTTGTAGCCATATCTTATTTCATGGATTTATGAGTGTTATGCTTCGAGTTTCTCTGGGAAACGTGCAAATACTGCTTGAGAATATATGTGAGGGAATTTCAAAAATGGGATTTTCAAAAAAAATAAATAAAACGATAAATAACTAAAGAAATAAATAAGCAAATAAATAACAATTATTATGATCACTGATTGTTTTTGTTTTTGTTGTTGTTTTTGATAATAATAATAATAATAATAATAATAATAATAATAATAATAATTATTATTATTATTATTATTATTATTATTATTATTATTATTATTATTAATAGAGTCATCAGATTTCTCCAACAATAAATGGCATTAGGAGAAACTTTCTCCAGGGGAGAAACAAAAAAACTAACAAAGTAACAAACTAATTAACTAATTAACTAACTATGAACTAACAAACTAACTAATTTAAGCTAACAAACTAACTAACTAATGAATGAACAAAACAAAAACAAATATATTTATATGTTAATTAACAAATATGTTTATTGTAAAGTATTTTTAAATGTTAAGTCATGAACACAAAGCGGCTTTGGAAAAAGAAAGAAAGAAAGAAAGAAAGAAAGAATGAATGAATGAATGAATGTGTAAGGTTCTGATACTGATTTCGCTCCATGTTCTGTCTATAGTCCGCAGTTATATTTCAGTTAAAGCACCTGTCATCTGCTCGGCTGAGTCTATACTATGCTCGAGTGTGTGTTTGTCTTCACTGAGCACAAACACGTAGGAGACTTCAAACCTTTTGTCCACTCTCTTTAAGACTCTGATAGGAGGAGACAAAAGCCATGTCACAAGACTGACAGCTTCAACCACGCCCCCTTTCCCCTTGACAGGATGAGAGGGTACGTGCGTGAAACGTCTCCCTTGCATCCACTAATGATCTGCCATTCTGTTCTCGTGCATGCATGGTTGACAAAATCAATAGAATCAAGCTCATATAAAAAGCTGGGTATGTCCAGAGGCTGAGAATGTGCAGCACATGGACACATGGACACATGGAGACGCATCTCCGAGTTTGATGACACCCCACCGTGTTTTTAATTCTGTAGCTCTCCACCCAGGTGAGGTCAGAAGTCACGACACACCGTGAAACGAGAACAAAAGAGGCCCGGATGCTCAAAGGCAGGGATGGGGTCAGAGGTCAGAGAGGGAGGGTGAATAAAGAGGGCAGCTGCTGAAGACACACAGGCACATGCGGGAAATGTCGATCTAATATGCTGAAGAGTTGCTATATGCTAAATTAAGCTCGTCTAAAAGTTCATACTGGCATAGTGTGCATACTAATCATACTAAACCCCAGCCAAAAAAAAAAAAAAACAACAGACTGTTAATAGTTCTGTCAATATTTCTGCCAAGATAAACACACCAGGATGAGCACTACGCAAACCAGAGGCATCTTCATAGCATTCTGCGTTCCTCAAGGCAATACTGCTTCTTTATTTTTAAAATAAAAACAGGAAAAGTGTGTTTACGTAGTCAGAATTAGCAGACCGTCAATATACTCATTTAAGTTTTCATTCACTAAAGGCACCTTCGATAATTTATCATTTATCTACCCATGTAAATGATCTAACGCTAACCAACCACTATTAGCATTATTAAACGAATAGATAGCTTGTTAACTTGTTAAGTGTTTTGCGTCTATGTCCGTTATTAACATTATACATGTATTAATATACTAATAACATTAACATATAATGTTGAAACATAGGAGTTTTCATATTTTCAAAAAAATTCTATAAAATTCTCAACTATGTGTGACTTTTTAACAAAACACAAAATTAGCTACGTATGCTAGCTGTGTCATTACTGCAATAACATTGTGCTCCTGTTCCAAAAATAAAGAGGACAGCTACAATGGTAATGGATGGGTAAAAAATATCATTAGAGAATATTTATATCAATTTCAGAAAGAAAGATGCAAATTTTTGAATTATTTTGGGGTTTTTTTTCTCACTATTAGTATCTACTCACAGTTGGGTCTGTGATTATTTTCTTTTGTTACAGCGGTGTTAAGTGCCCGATGTGTAGAAGTATCTACAAACACAGTGAATATATTATAGTTGATTTATAATAATCTCATAATAAGAAATTTTAGATAAAATGCTCATATTCAAGATAATTTAAACTTCTAAGAGTTTTTTTTTTGCAACATGGATCTAATGTGTTCTGGATTCTTTTTTTAATCCCCAACAAAATATTATTGTACGCTTTTGAATAATGAGCCTAATATTTGACCAGGTTTGTGAAATAATTTGTTCTGAGGAGGTCCAGGGAATGTTTTACTGCTTTGTGGCTTTAAGATCCCCTGCCTTAACATTAAAATTAATGAGAGAATAATGGAAGAACAAATATGTGAAGCTAAACAAATGTCTTGTAGGAATAATTTACATTTTTTTTGTCTTTTTTATTGTGTCCTGAGGGTTGTGCAAACTTTTGCACTGCTATTGTCTCTGTATCATTTGTATTATATTTGTGTATGCATTACCCCTACGCATTGTCCTTGTGCTTTAGAAAGGCACTTTATAAATTAAACATATTATTAATATGTAGAGACTTGTGTCAAACGAGGCATGGACAAAAGTGCAAAATCTGTTCGTTCCTGGGATCTGACAAGGAGTTTCTGAGTGTGTGTGTGTGTGTGTGTGTGTGTTTGTGTGTGTTAACCTCAGCAGCACTTGATTTACGCAGTGCTGGCTCTCCAACTGCTTCCCAGGTCGAAGGTCAATGGCTACCCACTCTCCTGCAGCTCCATTGAGACATGGAGGGCGACGAGTCAAGCATTGCCGCATTAACGAAAGCAGACACACACACTAAAGAGAGACAGAGAGAGAGAGAGAGAGAGAGAAGGAGAGAACACCTCCTCTCTTTGCTTCTCTGTTAATCGTTCACAACTTCTTTTGTTTTGCACTTCCACAGAATGTGCAAAGGATGGAAGTACGTGAGAAAAAAAAAAGAAAGAAAGAAAGAGCAAGAGAGACAGAGAAAGAGAGAAAAAGAGGAGAGGCCAGATGGGCACCTTCACAGGCCATTTATCAAATCCGCTGGCGCTCCCCTCCCCTCTCCTAAAGCCCCCATGTAATTCAGTAATCATTTCTATTATCATCTAATGACCTTACAAAGTCTACAGCAGTTAGCGCCGTCCCTACAAACAGCACAGCTGTTCGGAGCACTAGCTCGCCGCCCCACCCACCCAAACACACACACACACACACACACACACACACACACACTAGCCCGGCCATGCCGATGCACCCTGAACCCCAGGGGTCACACAAAAGTCAAGCCATGCAGAGACACGGCAGGATGAAGGTGTGACAAGCCAGAATGGTTGTCTAGTTGTGAAAAAAAGTGCAGAGGAAGCCTTTGCCCAAAGCTATCTCCACAACCTCAGGTCTGTGCAGGTCTGAGAGGTGTAGGACACGCTGTCTATGGATTATCATATTTAACCCCTGGTGTGTTCCCGTCTAAAGTCCAATCTGTCTTTCTGTCCCTTCTGTCTTTCCTCTTACTTCTGTTTATATCCATAAAAGGACAATGAATACGGATTTACATAGACAATTGTACATGTAATCTTGTACATGTAATCATTCATGCAATTATCCAATCAGCCAATCACGTGGCGGAAGCGCAATACATAAAATTACGCAGATATTCACTCACATGTCCACTTTAAACATCAGAATGGGGTAAAATGCGATCTCACTCACTTTGACCATAGCATGGCTGTAGGTGCCGGTTTGAGTATTTCAGAAACTGCTGGGAATGTCTTAGGATTTTCCCACACAACAGTCTCTAGAGTTTACACAGAATAGTGCGGAAAAAAAAATCCACTAAGTGGCAGATCTGTTGGAAGAAACCTTGTTGATAGTCTATTGATTGTCTACCTTTCACATTTTGATATTGTGATATTTTCTACTATACATGTATCATTCTATAGACTTTCCCGAACTAAAATCTGTATCTTCCTCTTCTGATTTCATTCCGACTGTGGCGCAGGAGCATCACAGACATTTTGTCAGATGGTTTCTATCCATTTAACAGACTTATGTTTTACCTTTTCACTATGGCACATAGTAGATCTCCAACAACTCGATCAAAGTCTGACATTGAATGTGTAAGGAAATCAAATTTAGCTATTAGGTTTCAGACGTGTTTGCACAGACTGTCTGCTTTCAGCGCACTGTTTGTTAAACTGCCTCCATACCCAACATGATCTATGCAGGCAGACCGCCTTGGCAAGACTAAACCGTAGCGCATTTCCACGTCATTTTGGTGAAATGTTTATGGGTAAAAGTTTGTGTACACCTGGCCATCACACCCATATGAGATTTTTGAATGTCCCATTCCCCCTATTTTGGGAAGGCTTTCCACTAGATTTTTGAGCGTTGCTGTGTGGTTGTGTTCATTCAGCCACAAGAGCATTAGTGAGGTCAGGCACTGATGTTGTGTGAGGAGGTTTGGGGTGCAGTCGGTGTTCCAGTTCATCCCAAAGGTGTTCAGTGGGGTTGAGGTCAGGACTCTGTACAGGACACTCGAGTTCTTCCACTCCAACCTTAACACACCATGTCTTCATAGAGCTCGCTTTGTGCACAGGGGCATTGCCATGCTGGAACATGTGTGGGCCTCTTAGTTTCAGTGAAGGGAAACTGTAATGCTACAGCATACAAAGACATTCTAGACAATTGTGTGCTTCTACCTTTGTTGCAACTTTTTGTGGAAGAACCACATATGGGTCTGATGGTCAGGTGTCCACCTACTTTTGGCCATATAGTGTACGATGTGTTTTCCAAGGCCACCACACACATAATATATAAACGTACTGTACATCTACATAGATACAAAGGTCCAGTGAAAAGGTTTGCATCTTCCATGGTTTCTGAGCAAAGAAAAGAAAATAAAAACTGAAAGTTGGAATTTCAATCAATCCAGAAATCTAGGCCCTGTAATGGCAACCTGAAGATAATGAATAAAAAGAGTGTCAGAGAGTTAAGTATGGAAAGATATATACGCGTGTGTGTGTGTCTAAGAAAGTGGAGTGGCGCACAGAGAGCAACATTAGTGAGTGAGTTTAGGGCAATAGATGGGTCACAAGGGTGGTTAAAGTGAAGTCATCGTTCAACCCAAGTACTTATAAAGCAACACAAGGTCCCCTTTGGTCATATTTATAATTCTCTCTCTCACTCTCTCTCTCTCTCTCTCTCTCTCTCTCTCTCTCGCTCTCATGTCCTGCACTTACAGCGCTGTTTCAGGAGCAACTGCTCTCTCAGAGAAACTCGGAAAGGTTTAATCAATCAGCTGTGCTTGTGTTTATGAATCCTCCATCTGCAATCCATCATCCCGCCTTTAACGCGCCAAACTTTAACGCTATTACACAGCGGCACAAAAGAGGCCGTAATCAAACGAGCTGAATCCTATGCATAGTAAACTCCGAAAACAATTAGAGCTTTCAGTGGGCAAATAAGTAGCATGAATCAGCAAGCAAGAGGTTTAATAAAGGATGCGTGACAGAGAATTACTGATTAAAGATGTAGTAAGTAGATGAGTGGAGCACGGTACCTGAACACTAGCTGTGAGCATGGTAATCGTCCACTTGTAATCGTCCAATTCATATTTTGATTCGACATCTGTATACCACGTTGTTATGGAAGTATTAGTATTTCTTTATGTTAAGGTGCAGTTAATGTATTAGAGGAGTTGGTTATATAGCAACCAGGGTTGCCAGATTGGAGTAACTAACTCACAACCCTCCTGCATAACTACATTCTTAGAAAGAGTTCCATCAAACCCAGTTGTTTGTTCCTCCGAGGCACCAGTTAATGTTTTTATACAGCACTTTAAATCAAAGGGTTTCTTTCAGACTTTTTACGAATTACTTTAAAAAGCTAGAAACTGGCTTCAGGAACCACTCCATCCTGATCAGTGGATCTGGGGTTTATCCCAGGAACACTGGATGCAAAGTGGGAATACATCCTGGATGGGGCGCCATTTCATGACAAAGCATTAAAAATACATCAAAATTAAATGATATCTATTAGTGACTTGTTAGACACAATCTGGCAACCCTGGTAGAAATGCAACTCTCTGTTTGACGCTGAAACCTTATGCTGTATTCAATTTAACTTGAAAGTGCGAAGTCGAAAATCTCCGACCTTGGTGTTTTCAAGCTACAAAGTGAAAAAAACATGGACGCCTCCATATTCGTGTTGTGTTAGCAAAAATCTAGCAAACTAACTGTAATGAGTGTTGTATATTTACCTCCTCTAAATGTATAGTCAATGTTAAAGATTTAACAAGCAAATATGTCTGTATGTTGATTGATCCATAATAAATACTTGCATATACAATAGAAATTATTCATGAAAGTGAAGAAGTGCTAGTCTGTTTACCGTTCATGCTGTGAGCGGCCATGTTGATTTGACGTCACGTGCTGAACTTGGGGGTTAAGTACACCTTTGCGAGTTATGAGTTATTGTCAAACACAGCATTACTGTTCGGAAAAAGCAAGGCAAAAACTTCAAGAATGTATAAATTCTTGAATCAGTTGAAAAGATTTACTATGCAATATTGTATTAATATGGCTACTATATAAGGAGGCTAGCTAGCTTTTTTTTCTGCACAGGTAAATCCTCCACTATGATCTGAACCCACCATCTACATTCAGTTTTCGGGTAGCTGTAGTTTTGTAACACCTAGGCTATCATTCCACAGCCACTCCTGATTGTGGTTTTAAACACCCGAGTGAGTAAAAGCCACATCCAGGCAGCATGCAACATCTCCAAGACAAATGATGCACAAACTGATTATGAAGTGATTTTTGAGTCAGAATAAATGTTTTTTTTTTTTTCCACACTGGCTGCTAAAAGCATGTTGGTGTCACCCCGCCTGTCGCCGATAACATCAGTTCCATCTTATCAGAGTGTGTTTAACGTCGCGCAGGGCCATGTGCTTCTTTTCCTTTAAATGTTGGCCGTTGACAGGTACTTCACAGAGCTGGGCCTAATGTGGGAGGTACCATTATCACGGCCGAGAGGGGAGGTCGGGGCGCAGGAAGTGATAGGGAGAGAGGGGGTGAGTTCAAACGTATTAGAACATAGGAGCGTGAGGGAGAGAAATCGGTCCTATCTAATCTTTCCAACTGCTGAAATAAATGTGTATGTCTCTGTGTGTGTGTGTGTGTGTGTGTGTGTGTGTGTGTGTGTCTATGTAGACACTGCCTTGACAAATGGACAGGCCTGGAATCCAGCTTTTGACGCCTGCGTAAAGAATGTGCAACAGCACAACACACACATCAAATGATGACTGATTTAATTCATTCATATTTATGCTAAATGAGCTGTCTACCTCTCCATCTGTTTTGCTGAAATATACCTGCCTACACACACACACACACACACACACACACACACTCACATGTGCGCTGATAGCCCACTGACTTCCTTCCTCAGAGATAAGACTCACTCAGACAGTATCCATTCATCCCGATAACACATAGCGCAGAAAGACACACACACAGATAACAGTGATGTTTACACTCCACAACTTATCTCCAATTTTAGACCACTCAGGAGCCCACCACTCTTGTATACACACACACACACAGACACACACACAATGTATCCTTGAGACATGAGAGGTCAGGTCTTTATCAATCCCCATTAAAGCATACAGACAACTTTATTATTTCAGTGTGTGCGTGCGTGTGTGCGTGTGTGTGTGTGCGTGTGTGTGTCCATGCTATTGGCGTACAATCACTTGGCTTAAACACTTGGCTTGAATCTGTGCTAAGAAGTTCTGACAAATGTGTGTGTGTGTGTGTGTGTGTGTACCCATGTGCCTTTGTGAAGCCTGTTTCTTTTTGCTGCATCTGCAGTATTGTTGAAGCTTTTTATGTTTTCAGGTACTAGAAGTTCTAGTTCTGGTTCATTTTCCACCAAATGAAATCCAACATAAAAGAAGTGCTTGGATTAGTTTTGCTCTTTTGTCTGATTGGTTGGTTGGTAAACCTGCTCATGCACTGAAATGACTAATAAAAGTCTTGATGATGATGATGATGATGATGATGATGATGCTGATACATTTTAAAATGCAGCTTAATTTTTAAGTCATGGTTTTAGACAAGACAAAAAAAAATCACAACCTATTCATGAAAAAAGAGTGAAAATATAAAAATGGACGTCATCAGGACGGTTAAAACCTCCTGAAGTGGCACGATACCTGATTAGACCACAAAGGTGCAGGTGCTACTAGTCACTTGTTATTGCATGTTGTGTAATGTGTAATGTAGTGTGCGTGTACAATCAGCAGGAAACAGTAATGCAATCCCACTATCAAGTACCACAATGTCCTGTTGGTACCAAGTTACTAAATAGGCGCTAACCTCGTGGCTGATGGGGGGAAGAAAAAAAAAAAAAAAAAAGTGCCAGAGATGCTGGTAATTTGTGCAGAAGCAAAAATGTTGGCGATGTATGTAGGCTTTTGTGTGAAATGAAATAAAATAAAATAAACAAATGAAATAAATAAAAAGAAATATGAAGTTAATAATATTTATAATTTATAAATTAAATTAAATTAATAAAATGTATTTCTTAAATTTATTTAATGTACCCATTTAGGTGCCTTAACTATATAAGTAGTGCTAAAAAAAATAAAATAAAATAAAAAGTGCATTGTGTGTATGTGTGTGTGTGTGTGTGTGTATCCTACCTGTCCCTCCAGGTCTGCCTATGCTGCTGTCTGTCACTCAGAGCGTTGAGCAGAGTCTCAGCCATCTCCTGTCTGTTCTCCTGAACGTTGCTCTCATCCTCCACCACCGCCAGCAGCAGCTCAGTCTGAAAACACATATTATACACACACACACACACACACACACACGTCACAACAACAAGAAATTACATACAACAATCAGGATCAGCTATACGTTAACTAATGAGTTCCAATTAAAACCAGAGAAATCTGTGTTTACTTAAAAATTAAACTACTAAATTCCTAAATCAAAGTGGATTTATGGACTATATACTGTACAACCACCATTTATACAGCTGACATATGAGAATATTTAATATTTACTTTTAATTACTGCTCATTTTCTAGTATAATGTTTTAATGCATAGGTGAACAGATGTTTAATCCAAAGAAACTCCACATTATTTAATGCTGTGACCAAATCTGAGGTGAATACAGGCACAGAAATGACCTCACATCAGCAAATTCACAACAATATGCCTGACTAAATTTATATAAAAAGTTCTAAAGGTTAAAATGGTTAAGGATGGAGCTAATGTTTATACCTTTTCTCACATGTATATTTGTATAAAATCAAACAAAATCCTGGTAATCATCCAAACTCCTCTGAGATCAAGAAGTGAAAACTAAACACAATACATTTTTTCCCAGCATGTGGTGTGTAACACCTGATAATTTGAGAAAATTAATTAAATCTATCGTATACAAAAAAAAAAAAAAAAAAAAAAAAAAACACAGATTCCGCTAATTCATGAGCATCCGCCCCACCCACAAAGCTCGAATCTGGAAATGAGCAGTCCAGCAGTCCTTAGAAAGAAGCACTTAGCTTTACGGAGACTGTTTAAGAAATCAATATACACTCGTTCCCTTAAGGGCAGAGGTCAGATCCATTCTGGACTAAGCGCGCTGCCTGTTAGGAACAAATGGTGAAACCTCAGCAAGTATTTACATTCAATGCTAAATCAAGGAGAAAAGCTAAATTGCCTCGAGTGGGAGGTCAGAGGATGCTAATGGTACACAGTGTGTGGTACTGGCATGCACACACACACACACACACACACACTTAGCGTAGAGTGTAGCACAGGATGCTACTGTGGATTTTATACCACAGCGCTCCTGAATCCTCGAATCTGATTGGTCAGAAGGTGTTAATTAGCTCAACATTAGCTCCAGCTGCATGCTTTATAGTAATGTGCTCGTTCTAAATGTGGTATCGTTTCTATAGTACATCGTTTCTACTTGTATAAACGGAATTAAGAAAATTGTTGATATGGTGAAGTTTTCTATAAGGAAATCTTTATTTAGCATTTTTGGAAGGAGTCTCCACTTAAAGCTGTAACTTTACGTTTCCTGACACAGAAGAGTCTTCAGGATGGAGGACCTGATGCTTTACGGTTTCTAGGAAACATGACAAGCTTGCGTTATTAACTTACCAAGAGAGAAAAGAAGAAAGGCTAGATGAGGGAAAGACTGATAATACACTGCTATAATGTAACAACATTAAAAGTAACTATAAACGGATAAAAAGTACAATGTGTCGTTCTTTAATAAATAAAATATTATTAGTGTTGACAAACTGCCAAGTTAAAGACATTCAGGACATCCTGTTACAGGAAAATAATCAACTTCCTCATGGTGTCAGTAACTATGCTTCTTCACACCATCCCATCCTTGATTACTTTCCTATAACAGCACACTCTCAAATGTTTTATTCCTTACGTATGAAAGAAGGACCGTGGGTGTGGCTGTGTGTTTCTGTGTGTGTGTGTGTGTGTGAGCAAATTAAATCTGTTGTCATGAGGTAAAGAGAGACTTCCTGTCACATCCATTACACTTATCTCTTTCTTATCATTTTTTCCATCCCATAATATTCAAAGCTTCTTTTCCTCACTTAACACCAGGACAGGTGATATTTGTGTATGCGCATCTTATCATCTGATGGATAGGACAGGACATTCAAATAGTGATGACATGTGAACTCTAACCTTGGAATTCTCGAGTGCTGGAGGTGTGTGTGTGTGTGTGTGTGTGTGTGTGTGTGTGTGTGTCCAGGTAAGCACTCGTCTTCTCCCGTCCTTTTTACTCAGCGGCAGGTGATTGGCAGGTGGTGAAACTATGCGAAAGTGCTCTCAGTGTCGGTTCACCTCAGCATGTCTCACAACACCCACACTCTTTCTTATCCCTCATTCATGCGTGAGACAACACTTGGGCATCTCTCTGAAGCAGTACCTGTCAGAAAGACTCGCTTTAACCCTTTACTAGCCACAAAGGAGATCTAGCATGACGAGCACTGGGTCGAAAGGTCGCTCGGTGGAGACGGACTCTGCTTAGACTAAACACGATGACGCCTCGGGTTAAAAACATACACAGAGTGAACTCGACTCAACCCGGGATAAAGATGACCGAGCTAAACAAAAGGAGATCTGGAGCACTTCTTTCTCCGTTCGAGGGTACGAGTGAGGGTGTGTTTACAACGAGCTGACGGTAGCTGTCCTCAGCTGGTGGATGCTGTGAGAGGGGTGACCGAGAGGACAGGAGACTCTAGGAGGTGGAAGTGTATATTTGTACAAGAAACCCCATTTTAGCCCACTCTAAAAATGCAGGAGTGTAAACACACATATGCATACAAGCGCACACAGACAAAGAATATTTGAGGCGAAAGAGGAAGAAATGTTGAAATTAAGTGCATTTGAACAATCAATCCCTTTTCAGGACATTTGGCACTAGGACTGTAAAGTAGGATCGAAATATCAGAAATGTAAATATCGTGATATACATTATCACAAGAGTTTGAGATCACGGAATGATTTTAATACTTCAAAAAGTTACAAAAGTCAGTTTTAGGGCGAGGCAGATAGCGGAGAATGCGTTCTTTCTCATACATATATACATATACATATATATAATTTAAATTGATTTTACACACTTACAGCATTATCGTACCGCATATCGCATTATTTAACAAGTCATCACATATCACATTTTTCTTCAGTATCGTGTAGCCCTACTTGGCACTCAGGCAACAAAAAGGTAACCAAACTCAGAATGTTCTCTCTTGGACTTGGAAATAGGAATATCAATGGTGGACAAAATGGCGGATGACTTTCTTTTCTTTTCTTTTTTTTTTTTATATAAACGTAATACACTGTCCAATTGAAATCACAAAGCAAACTTTAAACTTTAAATCCAGCCTCCTGCTTTACCTTCATTTCTACTCCATTAAACAAGCTCACGACAGCATTCCTCTTTTCAGCTTCAATCACTGACAAAACGCAGAACCATTCTGTCTCAGACGACTCTGAGCCAGACTCATATTCTTCTCACTTTTTCCCTGCCCACTGCTATGAACCTTTCTTCAATGAAAAAAAAAAGGGGGGGGGATCTGTACTGCTGCAGTGACACCATGATCCCAGCAGCAGTGAATAGACATTGGCATTAGACAGACGGCTCACAGATCACTCCTACTCCATCACAGAAACGTTCAGGAAGTGAGTCGCTGGTGCCAGAAGTGCTTCCAGCAAGATCAGACCTGTGTGATTGTGTATAAGTGTGTAAGCAAGACTAGAGCCATTGGAAATCCTACAATAAATACAGGAAATCTTGGAGACACCTTTTCAGCCTCTGGTAGCATGATACTGTGTAATTGTGTGTGCTTTTGGGGTGGAAAGGTAGAATGACGTTCATGATATAAACACCATTAAGATGTCAATAACACTTTGAGTACATATGGCTGGTTTACAGGAACGAGTTCGATAATGAGAAGAAGTGCATTTAAGATCAGGTTGTGTGTGTGTGTGTGTGTGTGTGTGTGTGAGCATGTATCCGAGTGTGTGTCCTCTGACCCCCCTCTCACACACACACACACGCATACACACACACACACACACACACACACACACACACACACACAGTGATTGAGTGCTTGCCCTTTCAGCCAAATTGACCTCATGAGCACTCTGAGAGCCATCAATCCCTGCACGCCCCCAACACCAACGTGCCACAGAAGGGATTATATGAAGTGTAAAACATTAGAAAAATGTGTCTGCAACATCACAGCAGTGCGTTTGAAGAGGAGAGAAGGCCGAGACAATAGAAGCGAGTGTTTGAAAGTATTGTGCGAGTCGGGTTAAGGCCCCTCCATGTTTTCGACAGCTGTTCATATGCTCTCCCTTGCGCTAAATGAGGCAGAAGCTAAAATCGCTGTTGTCTTCTTGTTGGCTTTTTTTTTTTCTTTTTAAATTCCAGGCTGGGAAAAAAAGAGGTTGTAGAGGTTTAAATGGCTAAACCACTTATTCACCATATCAGTGGAGTCTAAAGATGTGGGACAAAACTTCTCAAATTCAGAAAAAGCATCTGCATACGTTCTATGAAACATTCTGACACTGAATTTGTGTCACACACACTCCTTCCTGGTTCTTTTCACAAACTCACTTACTCAAATACACATGCATACAACATTTCCATCTATTCCTGGATCTGGATGATGAACTGAATCCGTAGATAAGGATCTTACTCCCTTTCTTGCCAGCGAAAGCTCTTTGGTTGCAGGACGGAGGCCAAAATCTTCCCCTTTTTCGTGTTCTGCAGTCCAGCTTCGTTTATGTTGCCTGAAGTAACGCTTAACCCTGTAAAGAAGTCACCAGTTATCCAAACCCTCAGGTATTTTCATTACATTAGAGTTTCTTCTACGGTGGCTGCAAAGTGATATTCGGGGAAAACAGCCGTGATTGAATACAGTTAGTGTTGGCCCGCTGCTCAAAGGAAAATTAAACCTGGCTCCAAGCGGATAAGCTCAAACCTCGCCACCGTTAGGCCAAAGAGCTCAGGAGGCCGAAGGCCATGCTGCGTGGAGTGCTTTTGAGTGTCGCGTTTTGTTGCCTTTCCATCGTGTGCTTTGCATCTTCTCGGGCGATCACTGTGGCAAGAACAATTACCAAATAGCAGGAGGTTACGCATGTTAGCGAGTCTGCACTACTCCAACTTGCAGGAAGGCATTTCCAATTCAGAGTAAAGCACTTCGTTTTCCAATTAATCGCATTCGATTTTGTGCTTCATGCAAAGTAATGCAAAGCAAAAGTTCTACGTTCTCAGTTTCTTGGCTTAACCACGCTATTCCTGAGGGGGATCTCAAACCAAATCCTCTGATTTAATAGATCTGATAACATTAAACTGTCCAGACAAAGCTGCTACAGACAAAACACAATTTTACCACCAACTCCAAATTTTCAAAACCGAATTACATTTAACTGAATATTTCAGAGTCATTAAAAGGTCCTTATTCTCTCAAATTGGTAGGTGTTCTGTTATAAGGTGTCTGGGTAAGGGGGTGGATATTGGCAAATAGGGATAAAAATGGGTTAGAAACAAACCCAATAAGCAACAAAGCTCAAAAGCCAATATCCCAAAACTTTACAGATATACTACAGCACTAACATCCTCACACTTTTAACACTTTAAATAGGGAACCAAATAAAATGCACCAAATATGTCCCTGGATATAGCGCCCTAGATGTAGGTATTTGAAAATCTTAGCACAATACAATAAAAGTTAAATACAAAAAACTTGAGTGTGATGGAGACGATGCTATGTGTCACACAATCTCCCAAACCTACTATACAGACTTTTTAAATTTTTATTTAGTCTATGGTCTGCTTGTTGTCTTGGATTTCTCAGCCTGTTTACCAGCACACTGTTTGTCTTTTGCTGCAGGCATCCTGGCCCAGTCGAACCGATGTACTTCCCTGGTCAGACCAAATTAGCCCTGCGAGTCAGACCGCTGGCACACAACCCTAGTCTATTTTAAATTCCTGCCTGAATCAGGATCAGAATTTACAAATATAAATACATGATCTCTGTACAATCTTAAATTATACAGAGAGAATATAGTCACACTATCCCTGTATTTATGGAAAAGAACACTTTATGGATTTAAATTTAGGCAAATGTTTTGGCAGTTAAGCCATGCCCACTACAGAAGATTAACAAGAACCAACAAGCCGAAAACAATTTTAAAAATACCAAATTTGAGTTGTTGGGGTGTTTGGATAAGTGGTAGGGATGTTTGAATCGTTGGTCAGATGGTACATAGGTTTGGTGTTTATTTGGCTGTTTGTTTGGGTGGTAGGTCAGGTTGGTGATTGATAGGGTTGTTATATAGTTGGGTGTTCGTGTGGTTGTTTAGCTGGGTGTTGGAATGCAAATTTAGGCACATTCTTTTTGACTGTTATGCTAAACTTATTATGCTCATCAGAGATTAACCATGAACCTGCAACCCTAAAATGATTAAAAATATCAAATTAGTTTGTTTGCGTGGGTGGTTGGTTGGGTATTTGGTTGGGTGGTTGGGAGGGTTGATGTTTGGTTGGGTGGTTGATTTGGTGGTTGGTTGGTTGGTTGGTTGGGAGTTTGGTTGGTAGGGTAGATGGTTGGTAGGGTTGCTGTTTGGCTGTTTGGTTGGTTGGTTGGTTGACTAATTGGTTGGTTGGTTGGTTATTTGTAGAGTTGGTTGTTTGATTAATTTGTTGGTGGGTTGGTGATTGGTAGAGTTGGTTGTTTGATTAATTAGTTGGTTGGTTGGTTGGTGATTGGTAGCATTGGTTGGTTTTTTTTGGTGGTTGGTAGGGTTGGTGTTTGGTTGATGGTTGGTTGGTGATTGGTTGAGTTGGTTGTTTGATTAATTGGTTGGTCGGATGACTAATTGGTTGGTTGGTTGGTGATTTGTAGATTTGGTTGTTTGATTAATTGGTTGGTGGGTTGGTTGGTTGGTTGGTTGGTGATTGGTAGCGTTGGTTGGTTTTTTTGGTTGGTTGGTAGGGTTGGTGTTTGGCTGGTGGTTGGTTGGTGATTGGTTGAGTTGGTTAGCTGTTTGTTTGGTTGGTAGGGTTGGTGTTTGACTGGTAAGGTTGGTGGTAGAATATCTTCTTCTCTCACTTTTGTTCAGAATCCATTGTGATTCCATTAAGATACCAAAGTCCTAAAGTCCAGCACCACGGTGACAACTACAGAGAAAGGAGGAAATGAAAAATACTGCACTAGAAAAAGAAAACTGTACCTTGAATAGAATCACATATTTCACCTATAAAGAAACAAGTAAGCGAAGGCAATGTCTGATGTCATTTTTGTGCAACCATGAGAAAAAACAGCAAGAATTAGAGGTTAAGAACGGTTCTTGTGAGAGAGAGATAGAGAGAGACAGATTTATCAGGTCTGATCTGTAATTCCTGCTTAGCCATCTGTGCTATCTCTGACCAATTATCTCACAGACCCACAGATGGAAGAACTTCAGTTATACAACCGTCTAACCAAATAAATAAACTAATGTGATGGACCTCATGATTTTCTATGTGGTAAAGGCTGATTATGCAGATGATGTAATATGTTCAATTGTGTCCTAGGAAAAACAGTGTACTTCTTCAACGAGCACAGCAACAGAACAACCACAGTCACCATCAACAAGAACATCAACAAATCCCCCAGAAACCATCAATACCCATCAAAACAAATCTACATCCAATGATATTCTCTTACAAATGTCAAAAAAATTGTTGTGACCTCCAACTGAATTTATCAGGGAATATTTATCCTCAGACACTGATTCACAAGTGATTTAGCTATGATTAAAAACAGGCCATGGCTGCAGACTCGTGTTACTGATTCGGTTATTTTTTCCTTCCTTCGTTCTTTCTTTGTCTTCCCTTCCTTTGTTCTTTCCATTCACTTATATTTAAATATCTAACAAATCAAGAATTCACTGTGTGTGTGTATATATATATATATATATATATATATATATATATATATATATATATATGCTTCATATATATATAGGCTCTGGGGGTTCCAAAAGCATTAAAGAAGCATTGAATATCCATCAGTTCTTCCTCTGATGCTGTAGATATTGTCCACATACACCCCCCAACACACACACACACACACACACAATATCCCTGCCTGTATACCCAATGACTATATAGTCCCTCTGTATGCAGGTACAAAGCTTACAGCTACACCCTTCCAGTTAAAATACACACACACACACACACACACACACACCACACACACACACACACACACACACACACACACACACACACACAGTACTTACAGTGCAGCACAAACATTGCTATTGGTGAATCAGGGCGTGAAATTCTCTAAAGGGTTTTAAGTGTTTACCCTGAACACTATCAGGCCTGGCTGAAATTCAGCTTACCCTGTTCAATGCACACTTCAAAGGGAATGGTGAATAACTTTTACCCGCATATTATACTGCACATTACACACACACACACACACACAATTCCACTCTGCTTTCTTCTCCTTTCTTTTTCGTCCCATTCTTCTGTATGAGGTGCCCCGCAATGTGAGATGTATTATCAGCCCGTATCAGTGCTCTCATTATAAAAGAATAATAACACTTATTTCCTTTTTTGCAATTCTTGGAATTAAATGGTGGTTAAACAATCAATTCACACTGCTCAGGAAGGAAAGCGGAATAACAGAAAGAGAGAGAGAGAGAGAGAGGTAACCGCGGTTAATGTTTTGGTTCTTAATTTAGTTTATTATATATATTAAAAACCACAGTCTGGTTGAATTCTTGAATCTGATTGGTCAGAAAGTATGTGTTATTTTTCTATAACAGTAGTTCTGGTTGTTACACAAAAACAAAAGGTTTATATTAATGCACTCGTTCTAAAACGTGATCGTTTCTATAGTAACGTCTCATACACAGGGACTAAGCCTAATCCAAGCCTAATAATAACTGGATATTGTTGGTTAACAAATTAAAACATGTAATCATTGATGTGGTGAAGTCTTCTGTTAGGAGATGTTTATGTAACATTTACTGAAGGAGTCTCGAGTGTCAGAGTTTTGTAATGGTTACAGTGCTTTGTAAAGTTTCCCAGCACAGGAAGAATGTAAGAAAGAAAGGAAAGAAGGAAGGAGGGAAGAAAAGAAGGAAAGATGGAAGGAATGAAGGACTAAATGAATGCATTATGGAAGGAAGGATGGACAGAATGACTGTACGTATGTATGTATTTATTTATGGATGGAAGGAAGCAAGGGAAAAAAGGACTGAATGAATGAATTATGGATGGAAGGATGGATGGATGGATGGAAGGAAGGGAGGAAGGGAGGAAGGAAGGACTGAATGAATGAATGACTGAATGACTGAATTATGGAAGGAAGGACTGAATGACTGAATGACTGAATTATGGAAGGAAGGAAGGAAGGAAGGACTAAAGGAAGGAAGGAAGGACTGAATGAATGAATGAATGAATGACTGAATTATGGAAGGAAGGACTGAATGACTGAATGACTGAATGATGGAAGGAAGGAAGGAAGGACTAAAGGAAGGAAGGAAGGACTGAATGAATGAATGACTGAATTATGGAAGGAAGGAAGGAAGGACTAAAGGAAGGAAGGAAGGACTGAATGAATGAATGAATGAATGAATGAATGAATTATGGATGGATGGATGGTTGTCAGGAAGGAAAAACAGCACAGCCCAAATGTGTTATCGCTTACTTTTATATTTATTGGGACATGTCTAATGTCCTTACAAGGACCTAATTCACACCTACACACACCTACACACACCGTGCGTATTAACATTAACACACTGTCCTAATGAAAATGCTAAAATCTCACCTAAAGAAATAGACGTAAATTATTTGTGGAAGAATTTACATCACCCTTTTGGCTATTTATTGAGAGTTCGTATACGATTGTGTATGATGTGTATAGTAAAAAACACACTAAGCCACACAAACTCCAAAAATGAAAGAAACACACCGTGTTGTGTGTAGATAAAAGCTGTATATTAAACAAATCTTTTTCGTGATGAATATGTGCCGCAGAAACGCAACATTCCTAATGTTTTACAAAGCCATCAAATAAGTGAATGGAGATTAATTGCCTCGGTCGACCTTAAAATAATTATATGAACGCCGGAGCACTAAACTCCGATGAAATTGATACACTTTAATAATTAGATCCTTGGCTCTGACCCGCTGAAGTCAATAAAGGTTATTAAGGCCAATTGCTGTCTAAATGCATTAGAGAGAGAGAGAGGCGCTCCACACCAGAGCCGCTATTTCATTGGCAATATGATAATCCCTTCTCTGTTCACCTCGCTCCCACCCCCCGCGAGCAAACACACACACACACACACACACACACACACACACACACACACAACCTCCTCTCAGACACACTAAACCAGATTGGATTCACTTAACCTTTCAGAGGCTTTGATCAAATGAGCTCACACTGCAATAACATTTACATTGACCCTCTCCCTCCTTCTCTCTCTGTTTCTCCCCCTGTCTCTCACTCTGTTCCTCTGTCTGCCAGCCTCCTCCTCTCTCTCTTACACACACACACACACACACACGCACAAGTGCATACACACACAGTCACACAGGTAGGTCAATAACCTAATCAGGTATCGATGCCGACCTACTGAATTGTCTTCTCTCTGCTAAGAGACTGTCCAGTTACTGTCCAATCACACACACACACACACACACACATGACTGGATCACGTCCACTGAAGCACCACGGAATATAACCTAGACTTAGCTGAACCGGATGCTTAGATGGAACATTTAGTCCACAATTTTGCTTGGCCAAACAAGATTAAAAAAAAAATAATAAAAAATTAACAATGAAAAAATAAATTGCAATGTCACTATGTACTGTGGGAATACACTCACCAATGAAAAGAAACCATCACTCCATCATTCCGTGGACTATCTACCCAGAATGATGAATTCCAATTTAAATTTTTTTTTTTTTTTTTAATTGAAACTGTAGCACCTTAAATGTTTCTTCAAACTGTCCCTTTGGAGGAACGCTTAAAGGTTCTATGTAGAACCTGTCAGAAAAGGTTCCACATAGACCCTCTTTCAAAATCTATAACCAGTAACCAAAAAGGAGCTTTTGGGAAAATGTAGGGCTGTGTGATAATGGCTAAAATGATTATCAGTACGACTGTATTGACATTATTATCAAAATCGTTTTTGCTCAATATCGAAAACAAAAAATTACTTATATTAATTGAGTGAATATGTTAAATGCTGAATATTAACTCAAGTAGTCAGAAAAAATGAATAAAACAAAATAAAATGATTAAATAGTTAGTTAGATAGATAGATAGATAGATAGATAGATAGATAGATAGATAGATAGATAGATAGATAGATAGATAGGCAACTAAATGGGCACTTTAATCATTTTAATAGGGAGCTCTTTAACAGTTAGCGAGCTTAACCTAAGCTCTCCAATATTCAACTCGACTGTTCTTAATTAATTTCCAAATTAAAAAATCACAGATATCACAATTAAAATACAAATAATTGTGCAGGCAAATTAACTGCCTTGATTTAGATTTCAACTGATTTTCATCTATTAAAAAAAAGAAGTAAGTCAGGAGAAAAAAGAGAGATGGGGAGAGGGAGAAAAATATCTCTGCATAGGTTTAAGCGGTGACAAGTAGAGCCAAAATGCAGAAATTAGGCCCAAATCATGTAGGTTAACATAGCTAAAACAGTCACATTTCTGCCAACCGTCTCATCAACATAACACACACACACACACACACACACACAAACACAGAGAGAGAAAGCCAGAAAGGCCTGTCTGATTTCGCAGTCTTGTCTCTCCTCCTTTCAGCAACCCACAGAAGAAAGGGGAAGATAAAAAATGCCACGCCGGTATTTAAAATATTCTGCATAAGGCTGACTATCTGTGGCCTGTCAAGCAGGGGAAGAGGTTCGCATTGTTAGAGCTTTAAATAAATGTCAGTGATGTACGATAGGGATGATAGCGGGTCCTCGGGGAGAAGGGACGCCCACTGAGGACTCGCTCGGGACGGGACGAGGTGTCCCTGCGAAACTACTGCCGATGTCCTTTATACACACTCACACCACCCACACACACACACACACACACACACAGTGAGTGTGAGGTACCTGAGGCCTGATAGCATCTCCAGGTCTTTTGGCTTTGCTGCTCAGAACACAGCTGAACATCTTTTCTTGGACCCGATGTCTCTATTTCAATCTGCCTTTTCACCCACAATTCTGCTTATTTATTATTTTTATATACAGTATATATATATATATATATATATATATATATATATATATATATATATATATATATATATGTATATTTCTATACATATATATTAAACAGCATATCAAGTCATAAGGCAGCACTTGAGAGAGAGAGAGAGAGAGGGAGAGAGAGAGAAAGAAAGGAAAAGATCCGCTTTATCAGGATGTCATTCAAATAGACGGGTCGAGAATTTGCATCACAACAGATTGAAGAGCGAGAGAGCGAGTGGGCGCGAGAGACAAGACGGGAGAAAGAAAAGCGAGAAAAGCCCACGGGAGAGAAAGGCTTCTAATAAACTATCAGGAATACGGGTAACCACTGACACCCTTCACTTTCAAATACAAAGCTGCGCTGACCCTCCTATCTGTCTGTGCTCCAAATCTGCGCATTAAAAAACCAGAAAAAAAAAGTGTCACTCTTAAAATGTCATCAGTGTCTATTAGAAATGAATAAATAAACGTAAATCCTGCAAACTCTCACTCTCTCTATTGCATATGACATCAAACATTACGGATTTAGATTTATTTTTGTTTTATTAGTTGTATGTACAGTATAAACAAGTACTATAAAAAATGTTCGTAGTGCAAATTCCCAGCAATGCAGAAGATATTATTAATTAATCAAAAACAAACATAAGTGTAGTTATACAAAAAAACAAATAATAAATAAGTAAATAAAAAAGGTCTGTTCATTATGTTGAGAAAGGGAAGCTGACAAATAAATACTAAAAAGCAAACATGCAGTTACAATTTTAAAAATACATAACTTTTAATCAAATGGTTCAAAAAAATAACACTACGAAAAACAATATTTACAATAATTAATAATATAATAATGTAATAATAATAAAACAATACTCAATAACGTCCCATAACTTTAAAAATTCAAATTATAAACTGAACATCGTTGCAACTTAAGACTGAAAGTTTCAGTATTTCTGTTGCAATCACTATAACGCTGATGAAACACTAAAACCCCGAACAAAAACAAAAACAAAATAACTGAAAAATGCATATTATGAATTTATAATATATAATATAATGCAATATAGTATATCACTTGCTCATGCTACATACAGAGGAAGCTCTACTGACTATGGACAAGGACAGGAGGAAGCATCAGATCAGATTCCTCCATACACTCGTAAGAAGTGTGTGTGTGTGTGTGTGTGTGTGTCCAGAGGATAGCAGCAGCTCTTAACCTGCATTTCTGGACACAGGGAAAACGAGCTGCTCTCAGCAGCACTCCTCTTTACATCTCGGTCTGTCTCACCTCTATATCCTACATAGAATCCACACACACACCCACACAGACACACACACACACACACAGACACACACACACAAATACACACAGTGTACTGCATGGCTGGCCCGAGTGCCTCTCCTTAGCCCCAGCAGCACATTAGATGTGATTACTGCTCAAAGAGAGAGAGAGAGAGAGAGAGAGAGAGATGCAGTGCATGCCATCTGAGTACTGCGGTGATGCAACAGTGCCCCCTACTGACTGATCTCACCGTCATAAACACTTCCAGGAGAAGCAAAAACAAAGCGTCAGAGATGTACCAGATTCCCCCAAACACCTGGAGAACTGAATTTTGATTTATTTTCTGAATAAAACATTAATTCGTTATTTATGCTAAATGTTAAGACAATACTAATGAGAATATATTAATAATAGTAATTCCAGACTTTTACACTTCAGATGAGAACTCTTATTTATGCACTCTATTATATATTAAACACTATAATAGCTGTTAATTAGGACCAGGACCCATATGTCAAAAGTCCTTCAGCATCATATATTTTAGCTATGAAACTTTATAAGTGCTATCTGGAAATTCATAAGGTAGTGCAGCTCCAGGATCCCCGGTTCAATCCTGAGCTTGGGTTACTGTCTGAGTGGAGTTTCATGATGTGATGTTCTCCCCGTGTCCCTGTGGGTTTCCTCCAGGTTCTCCAGTTTCCTCTTACCACCCAAAAACAGGCCAATAAATGGACTGGTGACTCTAAATCGCCCTAATGAGTGTGTGAATGAGTGTGTGAATGAGTGTGTGAATGAGTGTGTGAATGAGTGTGTGTGGTGCCCTGTGATGGCCTGGCATCCCATTCAAGATGTATTCCCACTTCACACCCAGTGTTCCCGGGATAGGCTCTGGATCCAGCACGACTCTGATTAGAATAAAGGGCTTAGTGAAGATGAATGAACGAATGAATGAATGAATGAATGAATGAATGGAAATTCATCTACATTTATTTCTTGAATAAAATGGATTTCTTGCACTATAAAATGGCTATAAAACAAGGTATAGGAACAATCAGACTGGAAAGGCAAAGCATAGTAAGTCATGTTTTAGCTGAAGTAGCATCACAAAATTTCACGTTTCTATGTGCCTTACTTTCAGGTGACAAGAAATGCAGAAAGTCATTTACATTTATTTCATGCATAAAACAACAAACCACTAAGTACTAGTGTACTAATGCTGATCTAAGAACAGCCCTGGACCTTTACCTCAGTACTTCAGATACATATTACCCCCTACACTTAACATTCAGGATGAGTATCTGTAAGAATAAAACATCGTAGTTTAGTATATTTCTAAAAAATTTATAAAAAATTTAAATTTATATTTATATAAATTATATTTCTAAGCAATTCTAAAAAAAGGGAGAAAACATCTCTTGAGAGCAGGCCAACTCGTAGCTGAAATTGTGAAATATTGCTGCCAAATATTATTATATTATATTATATTATATTATATTATATTATATTATATTATAGTTCACATCTCTAGCAACTATCATCGAATGAAAAGAAATTTAGATTTATTTCTTGAATAAAAAAATGCATATTAATTATTAAAAAAAAATTACATTTTGTAATATTAATAGTTTTTAAAGTAATATTTTAAATATTTTTAAAAATATAACTATTAATATAACCAATTTGATGACTTCTATCTAGGACCCAGACCATCTTAGTTTTATATATTTAGCTATAAAGTTATAAAACAGAATATTTTAGCAAAAAAAAAAAAAAAAATCACCTGAATAGTTGCATGTTTTTAAATAACTACTTACATTCTTTGGCAATAAAAGTTTTATTTTGCTTTTAATGGAACTCATTACCATTGAGAGCATTCGTCTGACAGAGCAATATTCCAAAACGGTGCATTAAATTACTTCGCAAGAAAATGACAAATGACACGACGACTAATTGAGGGTTTATAATTCAGGATGTCGAATTGGTTTGATTGTGTCAATTAAAGTAACACAATACACTGTCATCATTTGAACTGCAGTGCTATTTAATCAGATTAACTGCTGGTATAAAGTGGTATTTATGATCCATATTGAAGTGTGAACACAAAGTACAAACGCAGAGTGCACAGTACCAAAACGCCAGCAACACACACACGTCAAACCTCGACTACAGAAAGCTGAATAAGGAATCAGACGTTGTGAGTATCGTCTCCACGTGGTTTTATTTCCCAGATAGCACATATGGATCAAACATGCAGTCTTAAAGAACCAGACCCCTCCACTGTTAACCAGCTGAGCTTTCCTCTATAGGACACGCGAATTCAATAATAATAAAATTCGCTAATTTAAATACACTTTCCATCCTGAACAGAAGATGAGAAACCTCGCTGTTAAATTCTCAATAAGAGAAGCAAAACAATCATGTACAGTGCAATACAGTAATAAAGAGTAGAGATTTCTGTAAGTGTGTCAACATCACAGCACCAGCTGACTCATCAACCTCTTCAATTTAATCGCAATCATAGAGCTGCAGTTTGTTCCCACTCACTTTATGACTCAAAGCCATACCCAGTGAAGTTAAAGCCAGTTTCCTCTAATATTAAATGTCTGTTGCAATTTGTTCCTTGAGGATAACGCCATAAAGACGCCTGCCGAGCACAACAGTAGGGCTTTAGTGTTTTGAATTGACTATAATGTTGATATTCATATGATATTAAGGAAGCCAATTGGGTCCATTTGGTGTAACATCCACATTTCAAACCCAAAGTAACTTCAAGCGATCCGAATAATCACGTCTTTGTGCATTCTGGGCCGTATTCAGAGTTGAGTTATGTGCGGGCAGGGAGGATTTTTAATACCAAAATTGCACACATCAGTATTTAGACCTCAGACATAAACTACAGACTTCAGCACTACTCAGACGGTTGCACCAGAGATTCTGCTTCGAGCCATTTTTCTTGCGTGATAGAATTTCGAGCGCTAAAACTTTGATGTAACAGTTTGTCATGCTGAAATTTACGTTTTGTGATGTTAAAAGTACAGAATTCACTCAAGGTTAATTCTAAATACCTAAATACATGACCTTGTATATTTAGTATAATATAAAAATTAAATGATGAATACTGAGAGGGGAAGCCATGTTGTTATATGAAATCATATAAGTGATCATTATAACTAGGCCTATTCACGAGGCAATATATTGGCTCGCCATCTTCTCATCATTGCGGTCTTTTTGTATTTTTCATTTTTAAAGTGGTCTTTTGCTTATATATCTTTTTTTCTGTTTCACAGCATAGAAAAAGAACTAGAACCACGTTTCATGGTCCGTATTTTCTATCCCTCGTTCACACAGGCTTAAAAGGCGTGAAGAAGGAGGTCTAGACGCTATTGAAAAACGCCGTCTCGGGCGCCTCTGATAAAGAAAATTCCAGCAATCCTGGAAGCGTGATCTACAGGCAGGCGATCTGAATGAGGGAGCCTAGAAAATCGACTTAGGTACGTGCATAAACTAATTCTGAATACGAGAAACTTTCCGCATATAAATATTGAGGTAACTTTTGAACTTAATTCATTGACTGTACTTATATATTAAGAATTAACACAGTGTGTTAAGAACAAACGTGTTACCATTGAGTTAAAAACACATGGCATCGCAACAATGATTGAAAATGAGCAATGGTATGCAAATGTGTTATTATTTTGTTTCTCAATTTTATTTGAATGATTTATTAATAAGTATCAGTCAGATCTAGCTATGTATTGAAATTGCTTTCAGCTGAGAAATTCCCAGTCATTGTATATTTTCACAGGCACAAACATTGTGCAATATGTGATATGGTATCGTTCTACGTGTAGGTATCTGTGGTCTTACCATCCTCTCCATCTGCTTCCAGTCAGTCTCCAGACGCTCCATTGGTTTACTCCACCAGCTGCAGAAACGAGCATAACGCCGGCCCTGGAACCAATACTGCCTCAGCCATTCAAACTCCACCTGCCAGAATGTACACAATACACTTATATATGCACATGTCTACAAACAAATTAAGCTGTTTGTGCAATTTGGTTACCAGGTTTGTTTTTTCCAGCAAGCGCAATATGGTCCTGTTTCTGTATCAGTTATCAAATATCAAATTAATATAACTTAATTAATGCTAAATATTCAAGAATTAATTCAGGATTTTAGCTTTTGCAGAAAAGTATGAAACTGAAATATGTTCATTCAGTTCAATTCAATTTTATTTGTATAGCGCATTTAACAATGGACATTGTCACAAAGCAGCTTTTCAGAAATAATTGGATTCACAAAAAATATATTGTAAATATGTGAATTTATCACTGTGAATTTATCCCTAATGAGCAAGTCAGAGGCGACGGTGGCAAGGAAAAACTCCCTGAGATGATATGAGGAAGAAACCTTGAGAGGAACCAGGCTCAAAAGGGAACCCATCCTCATCTGGGTGCAACGGATAGTGCAGTTATAAATAAATCCCTTCTATTATTGTGGACTATATGAACAAATAGTGCAATTGTGCAACCAATAAGTTCATCACAGTTTTTGCAAGAAGTCCAGTTGGTTAAAATCTATCCACTGTCCACTGATGGAGTCCTGAGTATGAAGGTGCTCGTGGTAACCGCAGCCCCAAAGCCACTACAGCAATCACAGTCCCAGGCCATTACAGTACAGCTCCCCGTATGTGATCCCCATGCCATCTCCACAGCCCCCAGGTGGGACTATCCCCAGCAATCCAAACGGTTCTTCAGGCCGTCCATATGGGGCCACCCCCAGTAGCAGCAAGCGAACTCAACCAATCAGAACTCCAACCAGAAGTAGGGCATCAGGATGGGTCAGGCAGCGAGGAGGAGAAGAAGGAGCATCAGGATGTGTCAGGCAGCGAGGAGGAGCAGAAGGGGCATCAGGATGTGTCAGGCAGCAAGGAGGAGCAGAAGGGGCATCAGGATGGGTCAGGCAGCAAGGAGAAGCAGAAGAGGCATCAGGATGGGTCAGGCAGCGAGGAGGAGCAGAAGGGGCATCAGGATGGGTCAGGCAGCGAGGAGGAGCAGAAGAGGCATCAGGATGGGTCAGGCAGCGAGGAGGAGCAGAAGAGGCATCAGGATGGGTCAGGCAGCGAGGAGGAGCAGAAGAGGCATCAGGATGGGTCAGGCAGCGAGGAGGAGCAGAAGGGGCATCAGGATGGGTCAGGCAGCGAGGAGGAGCAGAAGGGGCATCAGGATGGGTCAGGCAGCGAGGAAGAGCAGAAGGGGCATCAGGATGGGTCAGGCAGCGAGGAGGAGCAGAAGGGGCATCAGGATGGGTCAGGCAGCGAGGAGGAGCAGAAGGGGCATCAGGATGGGTCAGGCAGCGAGGAGGAGCAGAAGAGGCATCAGGATGGGTCAGGCAGCGAGGAGGAGCAGAAGAGGCATCAGGATGGGTCAGGCAGCGAGGAGGAGCAGAAGGGGCATCAGGATGGGTCAGGCAGCGAGGAGGAGCAGAAGAGGCATCAGGATGGGTCAGGCAGCGAGGAGGAGCAGAAGGGGCATCAGGATGGGTCAGGCAGCGAGGAGGAGCAGAAGGGGCATCAGGATGTGTCAGGCAGCGAGGAGGAGCAGAAGAGGCATCAGGATGGGTCAGGCAGCGAGGAGAAGCAGAAGAGGCATCAGGATGGGTCAGGCAGCGAGGAGGAGCAGAAGGGGCATCAGGAATGGGTCAGGCAGCGAGGAGGAGCAGAAGGGCATCAGGATGGGTCAGGCAGCGAGGAGGAGCAGAAGGGGCATCAGGATGGGTCAGGCAGCGAGGAGGAGCAGAAGGGGCATCAGGATGGGTCAGGCAGCGAGGAGGAGCAGAAGGGGCATCAGGAATGGGTCAGGCAGCGAGGAGGAGCAGAAGGGCATCAGGATGGGTCAGGCAGCAAGGTTCATGTACTACTTGGTGCTTTTGTACTTCTGAAAGTGATGATTTAATCAGTAACTCCAGTAAAATTAATAAGAAAAGTGTGAGGAGGAATTTAAGTCTTGGGTTAAACCCATGTAAAGGAAAACATTTTATTAGCCAAAACACTATTTCAGACAAGAAATGCATGTAAATGTTGTAACATTCAGCAAAAAAAAAAAAAAAAACAACATAGTCAATACACAATTAGCAAAATTCTGCTCATTTTAAAAGTTATAGAAGTGAAGATGAGGGTTACAGGCAGGGTCGGGGCGGAGTTAGTTTTTGGTCAGGGTTAAGGGCGGGGTTAGTTTTTGGTCAGGGTTAGGAGTGGGGTTTGGTTTTTGGTCAAGGTTAAAGGCGGGGTTAGTTTTTGGTCTGGGTTAAGGGCGGGGTTAGTTTTTGGTCTGGGGTTAAAGGCGGGGTTAGTTTTCGGGCTGGGTTAAGGGTGGGGTTCTTTTTTGATCAGGGTTAGGGGTGGGATTTGTTTTTTGGTCTGGGCTACAGGCAGGGGTTGTTTAGGGCTAGTTTTTTTATCAGCATTGGGGGCGGGGTTCATTTTGTAGGCAGCATTAGGGACGGGGTTCATTTTTTGGTCAGGCTTCGTCTTTGATTTAAAAACTAGGTTCATAGGTTCTACAAAGGCAAAAAGGGTTCCCCCAAAAAGAACAAGCCGGAGAACCCTTCAGAGTTCTAGTTTTTTTTTCTAAGAATGTACATGGACAGTCACAGCCGTTCTTGTTTTGTTCTGTTTTGTTGTTCTGTTTTCATGCTACTTCAGCATGGTTTATTCAGCCCTAATCAAAACTGTCATGGATGTGGAACATCTGCATTTTCTGTTGTCTTCGTTGTCGGGTTTCTTGTTTTATTTTTCTACCACGTGTCACCTGTGAGAAAAGTAACGTTTTATCAGACATGCATACAAACACCTGACACACTCTCCCTCCAGCAACACACACTTCTACACCTCTCTCTCTCTCTCTTTCTGTCTCCTCCCTCATCGTTCTCCCTTTGGGGATCCGCAGAGCCTCGTCACCTTTCCTCTGGGAGATTACCTTCATTTTCACTCATTTGAAGAGATGTTTTTAATCCTGCTAAATGTGTGTGTGTGTGTGTATGCACGTGTTTGTGTGTGCCTACGTGTGTGTGTCTTTAAGTGCCTCAAATGTAAATGTGAGCAGCTCAAACGTGGCCTCCTACTAACACTCAACAAAGCTAAGCTCTGAAATAAAACACACACACACACACACATCATTTCCAGCTCTATCAGTGGAATGTCAAGAACACACACAGCCCGACAGGCTACAATGGAGTTTAAACTGAGGAACAAAGACCTGGCAACACGGCAGCTTTTATTCTATTGAAATGCTGCTTTGTTTTCACACACACAGATTAGCACTGCTACGTTCTCATGTGTAATTTTAGCACGCGAATACAAACATTCAGGGCATTTCATTACATCTTTTGGGTTTTTATACTCAGATAGTGTTAGCATCTGGGATAATTTTCCAAACACACACATTAAACCTAATCTCAGTTCTACAGGCATTGAATTTTTTTTTTTTTACATTTTAAAATCTCTGCTTGTTGCATTTACTCTACTCACTTTTTTAGGAAGATATCAAAGTTACAAGAATTTCTAACTAGCTAATATCTTTACCTTGAATATGAATGCAGCTTATCAAACCTAATCCAGAAATTTTACCCTGAGCACTGCATTAAATCTGGATAAGCAAAGATCACAGTGCCTCAGAAATGGACACTATCCTCATACACACAGATTACAAGTGCTTTACAGAAATCGGTCGCCTCAATCCGGCTCCTCTTCAAAGAAATGCTACGCTTTTGAGTGAGTTCTAACCTCCGCTAGCTCCACCGGAGGCGTCCTACAGAAGCCGGAGGCTACAAATGCTAGCTGTCGTCCCCGTGTCTGTCCCTCCCTCCCGCTCTGATTGTCCTTCTGTCCTTTACAGAGAGAACACAGGCTGAGCAGGCAGCTTTGAGCCAACATGGAAGCCGGTTTCCAGCGGAGCGGCCTCACAGCGGGCACAAAAAGAGAGAAAGCGAGCGGCTGGCATTTCGAGCCGAGCCGTCTGGCGTGGAGAGATACTGAGAGTAAATGCCACCTGTGCAGGTAGAGAGTGAAAAGGAGCAGATTGCGGATGATGGATCTCTCTCTTCTCTCTCTCTCTTTCTCTCTCACAGCACCATTCTTTATTTCTTTTTCAATCGAGAGTGGTGTGTAGACACAAGCTTAGCAAATGCAAATTATCTTATCAGTATTTGCAAAGCATTTAAGTCATGCTGTATCAGACATTTTGGCATTTATCCAGGTATATGCATGCAAAATGTATTTCATTATTCAGTATGAAATATATTGCATTAAATACATTTCAAAAATAGAAACAATATGGCACAACTCTGGCACGATTCTGCTTAAGGAGAGTTTAGACAGAAAAGCAACCAAGACGCAGAGAGCAATACTGAACACGATGCTTCCACCACCATGCTTCACAGAGGAGATGGTGTTCTCAAGGTGCTGACTAGTTTTGTGTTTTCTCCAAATGTAGCACTTTCTGCTAAGGCCAAATAAAAGTTCAATTTTGGTCTCATCAAACCAGAGAACCCTTTTTTGCACTTATTTGCTGAACCTCCAACATGTCTTTTGACAAACTTAAATGGGGATTTTATACGACTTACCACTTTTCCATACAGTCCAGATCTGAGGAGTGTCCAGCCTATAACTGTCCTGTGAACAGCTTCTCCCATTTGAGCTGCAGATCTCCTGGTTGCTTCTCTGATTAATCCCCTCTTTACCCTGTCGCTCATTTTTGATGAATGGCTTCCTCTAGCCAGAGTTGCAGTTATGCTATATTCTTTCCATTTGTCAATAAGAGATTTAATGGTGCTCTGTGGGATGTTTAAAGTTTTATAACAAACTCTGACTGATTCTTTTCCAGAACTTTGTCATGGATTTGTTTTGATAGCTCTTTGGTCTTCATGATGCTCTTTCCTTAGGTATGTTCTCTAACAAATTCTGAGGTCTTCCAGGAACAGATGTATTTATACTGACATCATGAGACACTTTAACTGCGTACAGGTCGACTCCATTCAGCTAACTGTGTAACTTGTGATGGCAAATGGTTGCACCAGAACTAATTTAGGGGTTTCACAGTAACAGGGCGAATACTTACGCAATCCCAAATCTGAGGTTTTCTATTTGTAAATAATTTTGTGAACTATACTGAGGTTCTCTCCCACTTCAGTGCTATGGTCTATTTTGTGCAGATTCATGACAAATAATCCAAAGTAAGTCCATTTCATTTCCAGGTAGTAACACTCCACTTGTAAAATCCAAGGAGGCGAATATTTTTGCAAGCCACTACTGTATATATAGTATTCAAAGCTACATACGTACAGTATGCACTACATTACACTCACACATTCACAATGTCGGGCTTAAAAACTGTTCACACACTCTATTTACTTTATTTCCTTCTAAAACTAGATTGTGTTGAAATTGTCACTATGTCACTATTATTTACACTGAACCTCATTCTAATCACACACCGATATAATTTCTGCGCTTTAACATGTTTTAACATCCTCCAGAACACCCTCGCTCTATACTTACGTGACCCCAGCCAGCCATCTTTATCACAATCAACACCGACATCACAATCAACCACAATCACCACAATCAACACTGGCACAAAATCCTGCCCACTTCAACAACATTTCTCAGCTCTCTCATCTCCACTCGCGTCAATGGCTCGCTCTTCTTTTTTTATGGAAACGGCTGGAAGGAGCCACTCAGATCTCCAGCGCTGTTGTGTTATCGTTCCCGACATGGTCGTACATGTCAAACTACTCTGCACCGCTCCAACTGGAAAACCGGGCTGTGATAATAAATAACTTAGGACAACAATTCATCATTCTACTATAGTCCTCATGGGCACCTTCAAACAAACAGGCCCAATCAATCAGGAGAACATGTGCACGCTGGGTCCAGAAAAAAAAGTAGAAGAAGCAGAGTAGAACCCGAGGCTTCTGTGGGAGCCTGGGGATGGAAAGGTTCTCACACCAGTCCATTGTTTGGTCGTAATGATATATACGTACAACCTTTCTACAACCTTTCAGTCATCTCAGTGGTCAAGGTGTGAGGTTCATTCACATGCTGCGCCATATTCAGGCTTGGCATTGATCATTTAGTCGCACATTCACAATTTTTTTTCATCAACAATTATTAAATTATTAAATGTCGGCTAGAATTCACCTGGAACTTGAAGAGTCTAGAAAGAGCAATGCCTGTTTACAACGTTTTAGGCACACCAGAACCTTTATCTCTTAGACATGTGCTGCAAAACATCACAAGTGCAAAAGTATTTATTTAGTCAAAATCTTACTCTACATGTTACCTTAGTGCCCCAGTTCCCAAACTAGGGGTCACGGCCCCACGGGGGGGGTCACCTGATTTACAAATGGGATCGTGAGCAAAACTCATAATCCCCTCTTCTGCGTCATTCATTTATTTTACAATTTAATATTCTAAATATTTTGTGTGGTATATATTCTGAAATGTTACTGGGAGTCACATTCAGACAAGTCACTTTAATAATAATAAATTAATAAGGTACACGTTATTTTAGTCTTTTCCACTATCCTGACACACCACGCTAGCGTAGTTCAGTGTAAAAACTGAATAAAAACAAACAAATTTCCCCGTCTATCTACCTCCGCTAAACCAAGATTGTCGCAAATCGCATACTTGCGTACTACTTTAGCCCGTTATTGAGTACTAACACTGACTGCGTTTCCTGTTACAGTTACTGTCTGAATTTTAAAAACGTCTCATGCTGTCTTCAAACTTACTGAAAGGTCAGAGTTTTCGATCTGAGACGCAGCTCATGCAAGAATCACTCCGACAGGGGAAATATTTTACAATTCGACTTGGAACCCTGGCAGACAGGGATGTTTTGGCTCTGACGTGCCGTCTAGTGAATGCTGATTTTTCAATGCTGCTTGCGTTGCCATTGCTTTTACACACGCATGTAAAATCATGTGTCAAGCATGAGCACACACCCCGGCGTGGATTATTTTCCTATAACATCCCAACACTTCCCACTAGACTGGAATATATTGTATTTTAGTCATTTATGTTACACATACATATGTTTCTGAAATAATAATAAAATGTTTGACTATTACAGTACTCCTATATTGATATATCTGGAATTTAAGTGAATGCAGGATGGTCAAGGCTTGGGGTCAGATAATTCCATAATGTCCATTTGGGGTCGTTCGCACAAAAAGTTTGGGAACCCCTGCTTTAACGAATAATAAGTATGCACACTTAAGTGTTTTAAAGTAAAAAGCAAATTATTTTTATCTTTTTAATTTGTAACATGACTCAATTTGCAGGAAATGAGATATTCTTGTATTAAATTTAAAATTCTATAATTGAAGTAACTTTGTACAAATTGTATGAGTCTAACAGGCAGTTATCGTTGAACGGTGATTGGTCGTTATATCCGTATATCTGTAATTTAATCCATATTAATTTAATTCAGTGCTCTAAATGCAATTAATACATGAAGATAATTCATTTTAGATATTGAGAATAATTGAGTCAGAAGCTTTAAGTCCTCTGAAGGTCTAAATGAAAACGTAAAGAGTCTCTTTTTTTTATTATTAATTTGCAATTATACTCCTTTAAAGGTTGAAATGACACAGAAGTAGAGTAAACAAATACAATTAGTATAGAACTTTATATTTCTAATCCTCAGCCATAATAATAGAAACGGAAACATTTATATGTCCGGAGAAATATTGAGTATATTTGCACACTGATGTGTTCAGAGTTGAGAGGCGAGCGGTTTTATCTGTGAACAGGAAGTGAACCCATGTTGGATCCTCATCCATTTTAATTCCTGTAAGTCAGGCATGAATACAGTGATACATCACAGATGAACGACAGGCTCAGAAAACACGATACAGAAAGACGTTTAAAGCTACGAAAATAAAACTGTGTCTCTGATTACACTAAGCACTCATATAAGATCGGTCTCACATACTTACATTTTCCTGTAAGAGACTTGATTAAAAAGGTGTGTATTTTACAGATATAAAGTAAAGTAAACACTCACACACACACACCTCATTATGGATGTCCTCTATGTGCTGTAGGGTGGAGAGGAGAAGCGAGCGCAGACTCTTTGCGCCAGTCTCGGGATCTGTGTGCAAGTTCTCCAGAGCTTCAGAGCAGCGTTTCTGGATGTACTCCAAAGTGCCTGTTATGCACTGCATTGAGAACAAATTCATAACAAACATCAATAAATAACACATTCTGTCTATATGGATAATAATTTTGGAATATAAATATGGAATTAGCACCAAAATGAATTTGAGATGTTTTCTACAGCTTTTTCATGGCAAGCAAGTCAACAGGGAGAAACGTGAGACTAAAAAATAACACATAAGAACATGGGAAGACGATTGAGAAGAAACATAATGTAGAAACTATATACATCTAAGCGGATTTAAATGTACTGCCACCACTCCTACCCTGACAAATCTGAAGAAGCATCCCATAATTCCAATTCCATAAATCCCATAATTCTGTTCACCAGACTTTTATGACAGTTATAACTGTCGTTCAGCGTATCTGGGGTTGGAGTTTGTGAGTTGTTTCCAGGGTTAAATTTAGCCAGCTAGTGTATTAGTGTCAAGGCACTCACTCAACTTCAGAATTATTAGCACCCTTTAAGAGAACGGACAAAAATATTGAATGAACATACAAAAACGTACAAAGATTATATAAATATGCATTATACACAATGATACAAGTTTGCCATTCAAAGAAATTATCTTTATTAGAGAAATTACATTTTCTATTAAAAAAAAATAAATAAATAATCTTTTTAAATAAGAATGTTTTCTCTCAAAAATATAGGAGGCGAAATTAATTACAAAGCATCTCACAAGGGAACATTTAAAAATACAAACAATTTGTCTTTTTTTTCCTCCAGAAACGCTGTTGTTGCTTTTGACGAAATATGACACTATTTATATCTAAAATTAAAAAAATAAATACAATGCATGCAATTCGCATTATTCACAATAATTCAGATTCAGATATAGATAGATAGATAGATAGATAGATAGGTACATACATATAGATAGATAGTATGTATCTATCCATCCATTCTCTGTACTGTGCTGGAGCCTATCCCAGGGGACTTGGGGCACAAGGAGGTGGACACCCTGGATGGGGTGCCAACCCATCACAGGGCACAATCACACACACACTCGCATTACAGACAATTTAGAAATGCCAATCACCGGAGTAACTGGAGAAAACACCCCAAGCACGGGGAGAACATGGAAACTCCATGCACACAGGGCGGAGGCAGAATTCTAACTCCCAAACCCGAAGGTGCGAGGCAAACGTGCTAACCACTAAGGCACCACGCCCCCTGTTGCTCATATATGTAAAAAAAAAAAATAATAATAATAAAAAAAAAAAATGGGTTACTTTGAAACTACACATACCCTCATAAAATACCACTAACTTGTAAACATTTATCTTCTTTTTGGGAGGCTTTCTGTTTGCTCATTTTTTGAAGGGTGCCAATAATATTGAAGTTGACTGTACCTTGCAAGCTAGTGCCATTTATCTAGAAAACTAGCTAACGTAGACAATATGAGCAAACTAATATGTACACAGATGCCTACAATGTAAAAGACATATGCTGTAGAGTGTTCAAGTGTAATGCCAGTCCAATGAGAACACGTACATAATAATACTGTAAAATGATAGACAGTTATCGTGATATGAAAGTGTTCTTTCAGTCAATACCTACTAAGGACAAGCAGGTATTTGTGTCTTTACCTGTGCAACTCTATGTGTCGAGCTGAATCTGGCCGTGTCTCCTGCCAGTACGCAATGCTGGTGTGTCCTGTTCAGATCATCTACACAAACACAAACACAGGTATTAAACACAGTCCTCTTACTGTCATTTCACTGGCTTATTTTTTTAGCCCAAACAATATCGAAGCACGAACACACATCTTTAAATCTTGGCCCGAGTCTCAAAGATTAGAAACTGAAATGTGACCCATGAAATTGTCTAAAGTGATAAAGGATTCCCCCTGCATGCTTTGTTGAGCACTATGTAACTATGAAAAGCCTGGAAAAAAAAAAAAAAAAAAAAAAACAAGCGTGTGTTTTTCCTTCCTGGCCGCTTATTCCTCCCTCTAGTATTACATCCTTTTAAGGACGCTTTATATCCAATAATGTGGGATCACTCTCGACCCGGGCCCTCTCACGCTCTTTGAATGAATCATGAGGCGAAACAAATTCCCGTAATAAATATCTATCATTATTCTCTTGTCATCAGGCTTGCCTCCTGTCTGCACGAGGAAGCAGGCTTTTAAATCTATTGGGTCAAAGCGTCTGTCCACTCCCAGGAGCATTTGAAACTGGAAATCTTATTACGGGCTGAGGCTCGCTGCTCGCCCCACCGCATTGTTCCTTCTTTAACCAGCCTCTAAATTCCATTTGGTGCAAATACAAGTGATTCAATTTGCACTCAGCGGCTCGGGCATTAGCAGATCGAGGAGCCGGGCTGCGACAAAATACTGTTTCGGGAAATTAAAGGCAAAGCGTGGGGCTGTCTTGTGCTTCCTGACAGCCGTAAATCTCAAATCCAGAGCAGAGCTTTAGAGGAATGGATTTCTTTATACATCATCTAGAGTGAGGTTGGAAATCGCTATGTTAAGACGCCATTTTGAAATCGTAGTGGTGAGTGTAATTAATAACCCGCTGCCCCGTAGCGGTCTACCTCCACATCATTTATCCATGAAACGGGTTAACAAACTCATAAATCATAAATCATGTGATCATTCAGTCTCTTTTTCCTTCCCGGAGTCACCGTATATGATCCAAGCATGCAGGACAAAAAGGCTCCGGGTTCTGAAGAGATGAAAATGTCTAAGGAAAGACAATAAAATGCGTGTGTGTGTGTATGTGTGTGTGTGTGTGTGTGTGAGAGAGAGAGAGAGAGAGAAAAAGAGAGAGTGGGTGTACAACAGAGAGAAGAAAAAAATATTAGCCAACTGTGATTAGTCATGCTCGTACACAGCAAATGACGGACATAAAAAGTGTCCTTATTGAGGTCATCAGGTACCTCCGAGGACTATAAAGTGTGTGTGTGAGACTTTATGCGCATGTGTGTACGTGTGTGTGTGTGTGGCATGAGTTTAAAGTGAGGGCATCTGCTGGAACCATCAGCAGCAAGGGCTCCCTCTTTCTCTCTCTTTTACTCTCTTTCTTCTCTATCACTCTCTACGTCTGTCTGTGTCTACTTCTCTCTATCTCTCTCTCTCTCTCACACACACACATACACACACACACACACACACACACACACACACACACACACACACACACACACACTCTCTCTCTCTCTCTCTCTCTTCCTATCGCTCTCTCTCTCTGTCTCTCCCTTACACACACACTCTCTTTCTCTTCCTGTCTCTCTTTCTGTCCCTTTTTAAATGTTTATGATATTCCCATCTAAAAATATTCAGAAAAATAGTCTGGCACTTGAAAAATTTTGGCCGACGTTTTCACAGTCGACTCCTGCCAGATTTTGACCACAGGTTTGTCTGCTGAATTGGATTGTTAATAAACAGCTTGCACTTGCATCCATCTGCCACCGCAAATGCATGCTATGGATTAAGCCCAAAAGATGTGTGTGTTTGTGTGTGTGTGTGTGTGTGTGTGTGTGTGTGTGTATGTATGTGTGTGTACCTGTCATGTAATAGCAGTCTCCAGACTGCAGCGGCAGGGCTAACCCTGGTGTGTGGATGTCCCAGGCCACCTTCAACCCCACACGCCAGCATGCCTTCTCTTTCTCTCCTTCCTCTTTACTCGTTCCCTCATCCCCTGCTTCTTCCTCTTCTTCTCGGCTCCCTCCTTCTTCATCTCCTTTTTCTCCTTCATTTGATGTCTGTCCCTCTTTCTCCTCAGCTGGTTTTACTGCTGTCAAAACACATATACACAGTCAGTGTGAAGAGCATTCAACTCAGTGAGGCACTGAAAGGAAACCAAAATTCAAAACCAAAAACCTGCATACAGCAGTAGTTAGTAGTAGTACCATCACACCCATCACACCCATATGTGGTTCTTCTCCTAACTGTTGCTACAAAGCTGGAAGCACACAATTGTATAGAATGTCTCTGTAAGCTGTAGAATTACCTTAACTGGAACTAAGAGGCCCAAACCGGTTCCAGCATGACAATGCCCCTGTGCACAAAGCGAGCTCCGTGAAGACATGGTGTGTTAAGGTTGGAGTGGAAGAACTCGAGTGTCCTGTACAGAGTCCTGACCTCAACCCCACTGAACACCTTTGGGATGAACTGGAACACCGACTGCACCCCAAACCTCCTCACACAACATCAGTGCCTGACCTCACTAATGCTCTTGTGGCTGAATGAACACAACCACACAGCGTAGTAGTGGCAGCAGTAGTAACATAGTAACAGTACTGTAGTAGTAGTAGTAGTAATAGTAGCAGAAGTACTAATAGCAGCAGTAGTAGTAGTAACATAGTAACAGTACTGTAGAAGTAGTAGTAACAGTTATAGTAATAGCAGTAGTGTGGTAGTAATAGTGGTAGCAGTAACACAGTCGTACCAGTAGTAGTAAAAATACTTAGTAGTAGTAATAGTAATAGTAATAGCAATAGTATAGGAAGCAGTACTAGCATTAGTACTAATAGTAGAAGTAGTGGTAGTAGTAACATAGTAGTAGCAGTAATAGTAGTTGTACTAGTTGTAGCAGAAGTAACATAGCAATAGTGCTGTAGTAGTAATAGTAGTAGTAGTGGTAGTAGTAGTGGTAGCAGTAGTAACATAGTAGTTCCAGTAGTAGTAGTAGTACGTAGTAGTAATAGTAATAGTATAAGAAGTAGCAGTAGCAGTAATACTAATAGTAGAAGCAGTGGTAGTAGTAACATAGTAGTAACAGTAGTGGTAGTGGTAGTACTAGTAGAAGTAGTGGTAGCTGTAGTTACATAATAACCATATTGTAGTAGTAGTAGTAACAGTACTGTAGTAGTAGTAGTAGTAATAATAGTTATAGTAATAGCAGTAGTAACATAGTAGTAACAGTAGTCGTAGTGGTAGTAATAGTAGTAGTAGCGGTAGTACTAGTAGAAGTAGTAGTAGTAGTAATAATAATAGTTATAGTAATAGCAGTAGTAACAGTACTGTAGTAGCAATAGTAGTAGTAGTAATAGTTATGGTAATAGCAGTAGTAACATAGTAGTAACAGTAGTAGTAATAGTAATAGTATAAGAAGTACTAGCAGCATTACTACTAATAGTAGAAGTAGTGATAGGAGTAAAATGGAATGAACAATAGATAAAACAAATAGCATAAAATCAAA
This sequence comes from Pangasianodon hypophthalmus, assembly GCF_027358585.1. NCBI lineage: Eukaryota > Metazoa > Chordata > Actinopteri > Siluriformes > Pangasiidae > Pangasianodon > Pangasianodon hypophthalmus. The sequence continues at coordinate 4,688,090 of NC_069734.1, read as the reverse complement.
GTATAGTAAAGTCCTGAACTTTTTCCATTTCTATTCTGAAAGTATAATTTTTGTCCACTGTCATGAAAAAACATCCTGTGGAGAAATTTAAGTGCATCCCTCACTACAATCACCTCAGAGCTAAAATCTAGACACATATCTAAAATCATCTGTATCCATTTTTCTAAATCATAAAACATATCAACACTGTGATCAGCAAGCAATGGATTCTACAGCATTGCTATAAACAGCTAATGGGCAAATAGTGCTCAGTGGAAGAAATTACTCTGGGGCCATTTTCCTCTTCTCACCTTCGCAAAGAGAGAGAACAATAACCAAAGAAGAAATCATAAAGCAAAGGGCAGCTGAGTAAAATCAATACTAAACTCCTCTCAGAGGCCAAGCCCAGAGCAGGCCTTTCTCTTTGCTCAGCAGGGATAAATAGTAACTTAATTTCAGCCCCGTGTTCCCTGACACAGCTCTCAAAGGGCCGCCAGCACGAAGCACAGCAGCGCCTGCTCGGGATTCAATCAGAAACATACCTCCATCTGACAAAAATCATGTCTGAATTGTTTATTTTAAAGCAAGCACAGCTGAACTCATCAGACAATAACAGACAGATGAGTTGTTTCATATTTTGAATTGAAGTTGGTACTTGAATTTGGGTTGTTAAGCACAGGAACTTTGCTGAGGTATGGAAAATGTGTAAAAAAAAAAATAAATAAATAAAAAAATAAAAAAAAAAGAAAGAAAGAAAAGACCAGGCTTCATGAAAATGGGTTTCTAAAAGCTCTGCTCACTTCACAGTGCATTACTGCATTACAAACCAGATCGATCCAGGCCCAGACCCAGAGGGGCATGCACGATGAAACCCCTGCACATGCTAACGCCAGAATCTTGTAAGATCTCATAAAAAAACTGAGACGATCCTCATGGTAGTGATTCCGTCTAGCCGTCTCTGCAGAGCTTCACGGCAACACACACTAAAGCCAGCGCTGCAGCTGGTGTGTGTTCACACAGGAACAGCTTTTGTCAGGAGTGAACTGAGAGGTCAATTTGGCCTCACACACAAACACACACACACACACACACACACACACACACACAGGGGTACTGTGTTTTAAAGCAGACTCCAGAGAGGTCAGAGGTCAAATTGGTGGGTAGGATATGGGTGAAACAAAGCTGAGGCAGGTGGCTCTCTTTAGGGAAACATGTATGAGAACGAGTACGTGTAGAGTCGGTGTGTGTGTGTGTGTGTGTCCTTAATCGCTGCTAAATCGCGGTGGGCGTCTGCACACTTGTTAGCTTTGCTTTTGCTTAAGATCAGTTGTCAAGAACAAACAACATAATGGGTGAAAGTTTGGTGAGACCAGGTTCTAGAGTTAAATGTTACATGGTTAATCTTCATTAGAACAGCTATAAGCCATTTCTCTGGCTAAAAGCTAGTGGAAGCATTTCATATATCATTCTGTATAGATAAAAGTGTTGTCTTTATTCTCGTGACTGGGGAAATGGGGGTCTCCATCCAAGATAAGGTTCTACACTAGTGAATTACACCATCCTGACCATATTCTGCGCAGCGGAAACCCAGAAGTGAAGTACGATTTATTTGGGGATTTTTATACACATTTTGTTTCAGGATATTCAGAAATAATTACGCTCTCCATAACAACACCATCATTATAACACCACCTAAGGGAATATCTTTTGGAAAAACGTCTTCATGTCTCCAGTACAATTCCAGAGACTTGCAGAATCTGTTCCAGTGGCTAGTGATGGTCTAATACCCTACGAACACACTTTTTTCCCATTACTTTTTCATCCATATGCATTCAAAGTTACATATTTCTCTGTCTTATGATTTTAACCACATTGTAATTTTGATCGACTACAACTTTGACTTGTTAAGTAAAAGAGTCATGTCACACTCTTGAACCTTTTTCACACTACCCCGCTGTTACACTCTGTTCTTTCTCTCCCTCACCTTCAGTCTTGGTCTCTCCCGGGCAGCTGTAGCTGTAAACAGCGACAGGCGAAAGAGGAACGAGGTTCTCATCATGGTGCCATCCAACTGCCATCTTTCCCATGCCGTAATACGGCTCCTCCTTCAGCTGGCTCATGCTGGCCGGGTCCATGTAGTTAATGAGCGTGATGTTAAACCGGATCGGGCCTGACTTTGAAGAATGAGGAGACGAGCGAGAGCAACCCTGTCCGCTATCTGAATCTTCTCCCGCCTTCCTCTCTTCCTTCTCTTCGCAAGTTCGATCCTCGGAACATCCTTCACTTTTGGCCTTTTCTTTTCCTTCCTCCTCTTCTGCTTCGCTGCGCTTGCGTTTGCTGGCCCGGGCGTTCTGATGCTGCTGCACGTCAGAGCAGAAGAACTGGTTCAGCTCCCATAAGGCCTTGCAGGCGGCTCTCAGCCCGGCATCACAGCAGGGTTTGTCTCCAAGGCCTTCGTTACGTCCCAGGCCCTCGTCTTCCTCACAGTGCCAGGGGATGGTGAAGAGACGGGTGTCCAGGTAGCGGTAGGTGCACCCGGGCTGGCCAACGAGGGCACGCGACACGGCCGTGAACACATCGCGCTCTCGCACACGCACCAGATCCCTCAGGAGGCAGCCTCGGTCACGCAGAGTGCTCAGTGCAGATTGAACACGCTCGTCCAGGCCCGGGGGAAGGCTGCCCGAGCGCCGCAACATCAGTCCCGAATAACTGGTGTCCCACTGCAGCACAACAAACATTATCATTATAAAACAATAACAATAACTAACGCTGCTTATTAGAAAACATAGATAAGAGTCTGTGTTTCTCACATATACATTACAATACAGTGAAATTATTAATGGTGCACCTCTTAAAAAAAAAAAGCACTTTTAAATCGATGAAGCATTCACACCCGATCTTTGGCTCATAAATTTTCCTCATCTGTGTGCATCAAAAATTACACAAATAGAGGCAGTCCTGATAAGATGTGATTCTGGATGGAATGTAGTAGTAACCTTAACATTAACAATATTATTTCTTTGTTGCTTCTTTGCAAATGTAATTGACAGGGAACATTAAGAAAGTAGCAAGAAGATATACCTAAAGATCATTCTAACAGTTAACAGCTATGAGAAGCAAACTTTTTTTTTGCATCTTATCCCTCCCACTGTTTTTTTCACCAGGCAAATGAAGTCAAGGTAACTGAGTGTGTAGTAGAATAAAAACAGTTACTCGCCTGATTGAAAAAGTTGTACGTGAGTACATAATTAAGTACGTAAGTAAGTCTACAAGTAAATAACTACACACATAAATAAGCAAATAAGTATGTAAGTAAGTAATTACATAAGTAAGTAAGTAAGCATGCAATTTTGTATGTAAGTACATACGTACATAAGTATGTATGTAAATAAGTACATAAGTATGTACATAAGTAAGTAAGTACATAAGTAAGTAAGCACGTAAGTGTGCAAGTATGTAAGTACATAAGTACATACATACATAAGTATGTAAGTAAGTACATAAGTATGTACGTACATAAGTAAGTATGTAAGTAAATAAGTAATTACATAAGCACGTAAGAAAGTAAGTAAGTGGGTAAGTAAGCAGGTAAGAACATAAGTAAGTAAATAAGTACATACGTAAGTTAATAACCAATTACATAAGTAAACAGGTAAGTGCATAAGTAAGTACATAAGTAAAGACATAAGTACGTAAGTACGCAAGTATACAAGTAAGTAAGTCTTTAAGCATGTACGTGCATAAGTAAATTAATAAATGAATAAAATAAGCAGAAAGAAAAAATAAAATAAAAATATATTTAAAAAATCTAAGAGGTATTTAATTAAATTAATTAAGACATTTAATAATAACTAAAATGTAAAGGTATTATGTAAAATAAGGATCTAAAACAAAAATGATAAACTTGTAACTCTAAGATGTATTTTCAGTGTGAGCAGTATGTTTACTTTGTATATGGTGCTCTGTTAATACATGGATGCTGTACTAGTACCACCGATATTTTAAACGTGGAACATTAGACCCTTATTTTCACTCGGTGGTTGCAGCCTTTGCTACATAGCCAAAAGGGGCGGAGCCATCAGATGTAGTTTTAGAGAGAATCTTGCTACTACTTTGTGGCAAAAAAGCTTGATTCAAGTACTCAAGTATATAGTGTATCAATGCACCAAGTGAGTTGTATTTTCATTATTTTAGATATTTTTATGAGTTATTTAGGAAAGCAGATCCATGCAGTTGTGGGAGCAGGAGGACTCACTAGCTGCTGGAAGCCGGGATCAGAGGGAGACAGGAAGGGGATCTTCTGCTCGCCAAGTTCCTGTAGGAGCCTACGCCTCTGCACAGCACAAATACAATCGGCATATTACTAAAGCATAGTCATCACACTTTATATAGGTGTTATTAATCATTTACGACATAATAACAGACATCCATTAAATCACACACTGATTAATGAGACCTTATATAAACACTCGTTTTCTTTCATTCACGTTCATGACCTTCATGCTGAGTACAAAGCATGTGCTAATAATCAGGAACACAATATACAGTAGGCTACGTTGATTATTTTCCTATAACAGCACACCCTGAAGTGTTGTATTCCTCTTATTCCAAGAACACTATGCTTTTTTATTAATTGATTAAAGAACGACACATTTTTTATCTGTTTGTACTTACATCTAATGTTGTGAAGCGTCTGCAAAACAAGTTAGTTCCTGTCAGTACTCATGTTATAGCAGCTATAAACAGTCATTCCTTCTCTTTTTTTTCTCTCTTGTAGTCAATAAGCAGTAAAAACACAGTTCTGAAGACTTCCCCATGTTGGAAACCAGTTACAGCTTTTCCTCTGTAAGCAAAGCAAAGCACTGACACTGGAGACTCCTTCCATAAATGCTAAATAACCTTCTCCTTTCTGAAAATAATCACACATTTTTGAAAATTTTGTGTATGTGGACTATAAACCATACAGTCCCTCTTAATTGGTTTTTACAATAGAAACGCTAACTTATTAGAACAAGTGCATTAATATAAACCTGCAGTTGACGATACGTATTAGCATCTTAGCCGTGGTGTTATAGAAAATTAATCAACACATTCTGACCAATCAGAACTGAGAATGCAATATTCTAGAAAGGCAGGATTTATTGGGTAATGTTTGTACTTCAATATTAAGCCTGTCTCATTCGTAAGAGAGCAAAAGGGTATCCAAAAAAAAAAAAAGGCGTATCCAAATGTTAATTATTTGGACGCATTTAAAAGCTACTATTTGTTTAAGTAGAAAAAAATATATATATATAATACAATATTGTAAGAAAATGTTATTAAAGGATGTTATGCTGATGACAATTTAGTATTGATGCGTACCAACCATCAAACAGACTTTAGTAAGCAGCACTAACCCTTTTTATATCTTCTGAGAAGTAAACAATGAGCTCTGTATGGAATTATTGGCCTCGTCATTATATTAACATCATTTGCAAATGTGTGAAATGTGTGAAATGCAGGACAGTGATATTGGGTTCATCTGTTGGCCAACAAGCACAATGACAAACACACGTAAGCCTGACGTGGAACGTTCCGATCGCTCCCATAACCCTTTGCGTATCTCCTGTTCATGGAGGTGTCGGGTTTTTACAGCTCCAGCTCACCCGATCAAAGTGCTTTTCATTGGGCCCCACATTCCATCCTGACCTGTAAATCCAACGGCAACCGGTGTAAAAAATCCTGATACCCAAATAAATTTCACAAGGGCAGCAATGCCTGGGCCTCCACACACACACACACACTTTGTCCATGCAGGTGCACAGTTCAGGTTGAGGGAACATCACAGAGGGGTCAAGTGACCCTCATTCAGCCTGTATGCAACACACTCTCGCCCCCTCAGGAGGCTGGTAGAACGCTTACGCACTCTCACATTCTCTCTCTCACACACACACACACACACACACACACACACACACACACACACTACTGTGATGTTTAAGGAGAAAAGAGACTCGTATATATTCCGAGACATTTACTGAGGCCCGCTCTCACATTTCAGCAGCGCTAATAATGCCAACGCTCTGCAACATGACTTAAATAGAGCAAGTGTGCGCACTTTTGCTCAAATGGGGCTTGACTTTTAGGGCAAAATAAAATGTTCCTTTAATAAGATGAAAGGAAAGGCAGGAAACAAAGGTTAAGTCCTGGTTCGAGAGAAGTATGTGTGTGTCTCTGCACATGTTGAGTGTACGTGTTTTCTGTATCTCTGACGAGATTAATGGTGTTTTGCGTAAGACGTGACCAATATATTTGTTAATGTTTCACTAGATTGATCGTATTGGTGGAAATCAGGTCAATAAATCACAGACCAGCTTTAATCGCTTTAAAGGAAAAAATACACTGAACATAATATTCTGAGCAACACTGTAGGGCGCTATTAATTTTCTCAGCATGTCTGCGTGTATTGAGCTTTATATTAAAGAGCGCACTTGATTTTCTTATCGCAGGACTGCGCTGGATAGAAACACCACCTTTAAACGGCTTTGTGTGACAGAGCATGTGGGACTTTAAGGCTTCAGATATTCCATTTACAGCAGGATAAACAAAGACAAGATAGAAAAGATGCATCTACGAACCAAAATAACATGCACTATTCATGGACAGAGAGAGAGAGAGAGAGAGAGAGACAGAGACAGAGAAAGAGTGTGAGACAGAGAGTGAAAGAAAAAGAGAGACAGACAGACAGACAGACAGAAAGAGAAAGAGAGAGAGAGGGAGAGGGGGGACAGACTGAGAGCAAGAGAGACAACGAGAGATAAATAAAGCTTATTTAGTTGAAACTGAATTGACAAAGAGAGAGACAAATTGAGAGAGAGAGAGAGAGAGAGAGAGAGAGAGAGAGAGGGACAGAGAGGGAGAGAGAAAGAGGGACAGAGAGATACAGACAGACAACAGCGAGAGAGAGAGAGAGCGATAGAGAGAGAGAGAGAGAGGGACAGAGAAAGAGAGAGAAAGAGGGACAGAGAGAGACAGACAGACAACAGAGAGAGAGAGAGAGCGATAGAGAGAGAGAGAGGGACAGAGAGGGAGAAAGAAAGACGGACTGGGAGATACAGACAGACAACAGAGAGAGAGAGCACGAGACAGTGTGAAAGAAAAAGAGAGAGAGACAGACAGACAGACAGAAAGAGAAAGAGAGAGAGAGGGAGAGGGGGGACAGACTGAGAGCAAGAGAGACAAAGAGAGATAAATAAAGCTTATTTAAGTGAAACTGAACTGGCAAAGAGAGAGACAAATAGAGAGAGAAAGTGAGAGATGAGAGAGAGAGAGAGAGAGAGAGAGAGAGAGAGAGGGAAAGAGAAGGAGGGACAGAAGAACAAACAGAGAGAGAGAGAGACAGAGACATGGAGAACGACAGCAGATGAGAGAAGATGCAAGAAGATGAAAGCAAGATAAACTGACAGTCTGACAGAGACTCATTTATGGTATCAAATTTCTTAAAAAATCTTAGGGCCAGTGTGTGTGTGTGTGTGTGTGTGTGTGTGTGTGTGTGTGTGTGTGTGTGTGTGTGTGTGTGTGTGTGTGTGTCCACAGGGATAGGAATATGTGACAGTTGTGACCTTGTGGGGACATTTGACTGGTTTCCACAAAGAAAGTGTGGTTTTTAGATTTAGTTGTAGGTACAGGGGTTAATTAGTTACAGTAATTATTATGAATGATGTCAATGGAGGATCCTCACAAAGACACAGACATGTGTGTGTATTCCACTACCAAGTCCTGATGGCAAATACTCTGCTTCTCTGATGTAGAAACAACACACACACGCATACACACACACTCACAGCTGGGAGCAGATAGATAGCACAGCGCTTGTGCTGGGTTTGAAGAGCTGCGGCCTGTCACGCACATGTCAAATACATCAAGCTGCTCACAAATTCCAGCAAAAAACAGGAGACAGAGCAACTTCACTGCGCAGATGGGTTCGAAAACACACACACACACACACACACACAATTTTCCACTTTTAAAGTCAAGGTATAAATCAAGTCACTGGATGGACTGATTTCAGATCTCTGACCAAGCAGATTTCTTGAGATTATCCTTCAAAAACTTCCAGAAGCTTCCAAGTCACGCTGTATTCAAAATTATTTTAAAAATAAAAAAATTACAATTGAATTAGATTGAAAAAAAAACTTTCACAGACCTTCATACACTCTTCAGAAAGAAGATGTGTTATTTAAAACGAATAGTTAAGGGTCCTTCGCTTTCTAAAGGGATTCACGTTACGATGAGGATGAGGAGGTTCCGTATCAGGAAGTGTTCCAAGTAGCTCCAACTCTTTCACGAAGCTAAGAACCCCAGAGGAACCCTTCAAGAACATGGTCACTACTTACCCTCAGAGTTATTGCTACCTAAATATTAAACTATTGCTTTAAAATAAACTCCGTTTCAAATAAATGGCTGAGGGTCCAGAATTACACACCTTCATATGAGTTTCACTGAATAATTCATGCTAATTACTGACTAATAAGCTTTAAGATGACATACTGAATAATAATGTGAGACTAAGGCTGGGAGATGTGATAAAAATACATTTTGTTGATACTTTAGGTTTGGTAACCAAGTGCCAATAAAAAAAGAGTGTTGAAATAATAAAAAAAAAAAACGATAATGTAAAATAATAATAACAACAATAATAATAATAATAATAATAATAATAATAAATTCTAATAAAAAATTTTAAAATATTTCAGTACAAAATTTTAAAATAAAATTCAGCTGCTTCCAATCAGAATTTGTTATTGATAATTTAAAAAAAAAAAGAAAGAAAGAAAAAAAAAAGAGTGACATCACAATATCAATATTATACATATCATGGCATCGCCCTATGTGAAATTATAAGTAATAGTAATTGTAGTTTCCTAATGGCTAAGAGAGTTGGAATGCTGGTGTTCGTGTGTGTGTGTGTGTGTGTGTGTGTGTGTGTGTGTGTGTAATGTAATAGAGCGCTGTGTTTGGACTACACACTGTTGGAGCTTGTGTGTCACAGGCTGCGAAAGCTCCTGAGGTCGCTCTGAATCAAACGTCCTGACGAGCCGCTCGCACTCTAACACGGACACCGTCATCGTCTTCAAACACACTTCCTCCTTGGCACCGGGGCGTGGAATGTGTGGTGCAGGTGTCAGGCGGAATGGAGGATGTGACGGAGGGCAGGAAGAGCGAGGGAATGCTCTTGGTGTGGAGAGGAAAGGATGAGGCGAACACCTGGGCAAACACGAGCTGAGGACAGAAACGTGTGTACCTCATGCCCAAAACTCGTGGGGTGACAGCATCGGACCGGCTCGCGAAGACGCCGCACCTAGGTGCCATTACACACGCCGGTACACTACACACACACACGCGCATGTTAAAATGGAAATATAGTCGACGTGTTAACGTCTCTAGGTAACAGCGGGGAAATCAAGGAAGTCTAAACGGCTGAGCAGCTGACAGTGATGTATCACAGATTTCATCATGGCAAACAGACAAGTCTTTATGAAGCCCTTTATCTATGACATACAACTGTTTTGTTCTTTGGAGTTCTTGAAATTCAAAAATTGACATGTAAATGAGTTGAGAAAACACATTTATCTAGCCAATATTGTTTTTCGGAAACGTCCACACATATTGCGTGATTTGAAGCTAATTTGCTGTGACGTTTTTCCTCGCATTTCCTCCACGCTGCCTGATCGAGCTCCTGTCGCTTTAAAAAATGAGGATTCAAATTTTATAAACAAACCTAAAAGCAGATTTTTAAAAAATGATTATTAACTACAATCACAATCATAATAATTACTGTTTAATTACTAAATAACATTGATGAAATATTTTAGAATAATTTGCATATTAATGCACATAAAATGGTTTATATTAATTCTTATAATATATTATTTACAGCTTAGTGGTTAGCACTGTTTCCTCGCACCTCCAGGGGTTGGGGGGTTCGATTCCCACCTCCACCCTGAGTGTGTGTGCGTGGAGTTTGCATGTTCTCCCTGTGCTTCAGGGCTTTCCTCCAGGTGGTCCAGTTGCAGGCTGATTGGCATTTCCAAATTATCCGTAGTGTGTGAATGAGAGTGTGTGCGATTGTGCCCGGCGATGGGTTGGCACCCTGTCCAGGATGTACCCTTCCTTGTGCCCCGAGTCCCCTGGGGTAGGCTCCAGGTTACCCTGCAACCCCGTGTAGGATAAGAGGGGGTATCTGGGCCAAAAAGCATCGCAAAGCTAAGATCATCTTAACTGGGAGAGAGAGTGCTCAACGTGATGCTCGCTCTACCATCTTTGACATCTTTGTTCTGTGATATCCTGCTTTTTGGGAAACTCATCCCTGAATAATGGTTGTTTTTTTTAAACAGATTTAAATTAAAATCAATTTTGGCTAAAAATTCTAAAAATTAAACGTCAGAATTGTGCGTAAGTGAGACACACCTCCCTTTTTGACAAGCTCCGCCCCCGCACATGCACTCGGCTGACTAGAGCATAAGTCAGTATTTATGTCTGAGATCTGAATACCGATGTGCACGTATGCGCACACACACACACACACACACACACACACACTTGCATATGCACGAACACACTCCATTCACCAGGTGCTTCGGTGATGAAAAATGGCCGCAGTGTCAAGCTGTTGCCTGAGATAGTTGTTAAGCAGCGAGGGGGCTCAGTGTTCATCATTGTTCTTTTCACTCCGCAGCAGGTCAGAGACAGATAGAGTTATTAATATTCACTCACATTCATCCATCTACTGCAGCAACACACACACACACACACACACACATTTATTTCTGGCACGCAGAAAACATAATGTCTAAAGCAAAACATAAAGTCTGGCTATCAATATTAATATTAATGTCCAGCATTTTATACGCACACACACATGCACACACATGCACACGCACACACACACGTGTACGCACGCACCTGACAGGTACAGTATATTTACCAAACTACACTCAACCACACACAGATCGTCCGTATTAAGCTTTAGACTTCAGACACACACTAATACACAGACACACAAATATACAAATCTTTCCTATACACACAAACGCTTTCCACTGTGTGTGTGCAGATGTGTGTGTGTGTGTGTGTGCAGATGTGTGTGTGGTGTTGACATGCATTTCACACTCATCTCCACTTAAAAGCAGAAAAAGATGTTTCTGCAACTTCTCACAACATAGAGAGAAGCAGAGGTCAAAGGTCACCAGCTCTGCTGAGGTCACACAGTAACACGGGTGATAAAACACACACTCGCTTTGTTTCAGGTAGTTGTGTTCTTATCCGGGGTTGGGAATGACATGGCAGAAATGCTATAACATAACTAAAAACATTTATTATTCACAATACAAACGGAATTAATTTAGATTTCAATTTTGTAAAGCTGATGCTGGCATGACACGTCAAAATAAAAAATTCTGAAATTCTAAAAGTTCTGAGCCAAATTCAAAATTAAGGACACACTAGACGAAAAAAAACAAACCTGAAAAACCAAATGCTGGATTTAATATATATACATATATATATATATATATATTGTTTTTTGCATAAATTGTAATGATTTATGTATCTTTTAATGTCTTTGACAAAGTAAATATTTCAATAAACGTATTGATTTCATTAAAATGAATTAAAATCAAAATTTAAAAAAAATAATCCAAAATAAAAAATAGAAAAAAATTATACGTGGTCTGCATATTACCCAGAATATTAAGTCTATTGCATCTATAGTGGAAAAAAGTAGAAAAGTTTGTGGTTAAAATCAGAAGCAACTGACTTTGGCTTTGAGCCCTGGCTTTTTTTTTTTCCTTCATTGTTACACTGCACACAGCTTTTTTTTTCCCTTAAATGAAACCTTCAGAATTTTTTTATGTATGTGGCTGAAATTCCGATGTATCCCAAATTTTAACATTCAATCAGTTATTTGTGAGTAACAATGGAGCCATAAAATCTCAGACACCTCACAATAATCAAAATAAAGTTCATCAAAAAAGTGCTAAAATATTGTGATATTCATATCACACTGTGTCATATCGTATCACTCGTCCCTGCTTATTTAACTCTTTTACATTTCCAAAAGCTTCCGAACTAAATAAAAACGATTCACAATCCGAAATGATTGCTCACATTACCAGAAGTTAATTAGCGTGATGATATGGTCCTAATAAAAACATCAGGCTACGAAGAGAGACAAACTGCAACCTGAGCCTCTTTCCAGAGATAATATGTTTTTTATTCTTGCCATTAGATTGTTTAGAATCGATTTCCCACATGCTGAGATCCAAACACAGCAGGAGTAGTTAGGAAAAAGACGAGTGATGGACAGAAAGAGAAAGCGAGAGGCAGACACAGAACGTTTGACTGAAGGAGTGTGAGTGTGATCAACACTTCTGGAAAGTGAAGCTGTCCTCCACCATCCTGAGCAGCAGTCAAGGAGAAGTCGCAGTCCTGCATCTCCTTCTCCAGACCATCAGTCCGTCTTCCATCAATCCATCCGTCCTCTTTCTCATTCTGTCCTTCACCGTAAAAAAAAAAAAAAACACAAAAAAAATCTCCTCCTCCAACAAAATCAATATCCTGCTGCAAAGTGCACTCAGCCCTGGGGAAACTCCTGGCCAGGGTGGGTCATCCTCCAGGGCCTTTTAGAGGTAAAGAGTCAAGGACAGAGTCCAGCCTGAGGCCTGCTACACTACACACACTCGCTCTATATACACACACACATACACACACACACTTTCTCCTGCCCTCATTCACAGGGCAGATCAATAAGCTGCTGAGGCGCTAAATTTTGCCTTGCGGGACCGTCACGCTCGTTAGGTTCAGGCCAGTATCACAGCTCCGTCTCATCACACTACACCTGCGCCATAGCAACGACTACATATCACTCCTCACACTCTGTGACTGGAGATAATGATTCCTGATTACTAGTCTTAATAACTGATTATATAACACTATACACACAGTATACGCGCTAATGTAGCTAAGCTTCGTCATTTTTGAACGAATCTGAGGACAGCTTTCTTCTTAACAAAGGCTATCCCATAATTATCTCCCATAAAGGTTTGGGAAAAAAAAAACAAAATGGAGGACAAAACAGACACTAGAACAAATCTGACTGAAGAGTAATTATGTAATAATGTAGCAGGAGTTAATTAAATAAATATACATACATAAATGATGTAAGAAAAGAAATGAGTTAAATTATAGCTAATTTTAAAATAAATTAATATTAGAATAATAATAATAATGCAAATGTAATGTGTATACAAATACAGTTTTGTTTGTTTTTTTTTTTTTTCAAAATATATGAAATATATTTACATTTACATACACGCAACTGCTAGTATACAAGTTAGGGTTTTTTTTATTTATTTTTTTATTTTTTTGGGGGGTTTTGGGGTTTGGGGGTGGAGGTTGGGGTATCTTTAACTCATTTCTTAAAAAAAATTCCCAGTATTATGATGTAGTATTAAATATTTTCGAAATTCTATGCAGTATCTCGTAAATTACATAAAAATAAAAAATTCATTTTAAGAAAAGGAAGTACAAAATACTTAATTACTGTGATCCATATTACCCAAATTTACACTATATTTAATTTATATCAAATATACTGGCAATAAATGTGTTTAGAAATGGAATGTGGCTGCATATATATATTTTGGCAGGAAAAAAAGTGTAAAAGGTTGGTGTAATAATAAACAGCAATGGAAATTTTTTTTTTTTTTTTTTACTGAAAGGGTTAATGCTGTTTCTTTATAAAAAAAAAAAAAAAAAAAAAATTCTAGGGCTTTTAAAAACTTTTTTTTTTTTCCAGATTAATTTATAAGCTTCTGAGACTTTCTAGATTCAGGTGTCTCACTCATTTCTAAAGCTTATTAACACAACTTATTAAAACCAGATCTTCCTGTGCAAGTGCAAGAACCCTGAGTAAAGTCGCAAAACTTCACGCTATAACAACAGAACATTCTACAGTACTAGACTTATCATATATAGCATTTGTGGCTTATATCCTAAGTCTTATCATGGCCTTTTCGAAATACTCATCCAGAAGCAGTGATTGATTTTGCAAGACATTAGCATGGAAACATTAACTCGTCTTTCGGGAAACAAAGCTATGCCGAAAAAAGGATGCATGTTATTGAAGAGAATTACATTCAAGTTCCATTTCCTGTTGCCAGCGCTTCAGGCCGTCCTTCCTAATCTAAAACACAGGCAGTCGCTACTCCTCTGGACGGGGAACAATCCACGCCGTTTATAAGCTTTCCCACTGGATTCTGGGAAGATCGCTTTGTCTTAAACAAAACAGCATTACCAAATCCAGCATACATGACAGATGGAAAGTGGCTTTTTAATTCACCTCCCCCATCTTTCTTCTTCTTCACAACGTAATCTTGTTTCTTGATTTATCTTTCTTCTTCACTCAAACAAAAGGGAATACTCGATCGGGGATGGAGTAACGTAATCCTCTTTCGGCCATGGCAGTAGCCCTTTGAGGACGCAGTGACAGCATAACGTGAACCCTGTTTGCAAACCCAGCTATTTGGAAATGTAATTATCGGTGGCATATTGAGGAGCTCACACTTTTTAGTTCATACGAAAGCTGGTGAAAAGGGAAACGACGCTGACGTGACGATTTCTGGAAACAGTTTTAGAGGCGTGGATACAGGCTGTAGCTTCTCTTACAAATTGTTTGGTATGAAATGCAACTCATCCGCCCTGGCTTTTTACAATTCCTCTTGCAACTTTCTGTCCAATAAGAGTTAACCGAGCAGGGAGGACAGGGTCGTGACCTCTTTACTGCTACACCTAGAGCAGGAGAAATAGATTTCTGGATTGAAATGGTACCGAATGTAACAAACCACTAGCGTAAAGTCCAGTGGTCAGACATGGAGGCAGAGGGAGATAATATGAGAAGGAGGGGGAGAAAGAGGAAAAAGAGGAGAGTGAGAAAGAGAGAATTCATGATGTCCAGCTGCCACCTAGTGACAGTTCAGTAGTGGACAGTGGGCCACTATGCCAATCTGTTTTCTATAATAAGAACTGATGGGCATCATCTGTATCTTTGGAAAAGGTAAACAAGTTAAAGTATTGATATGAAAGCAGGTATCATTTCAAGTTTCCTTGCATATGTATTTTAAATTTATTCAATGCTCGTACATGTTTAACACTTTACAACATTTATCATCTTGGAATTACAGTCCAAATGCTATAAGGCAGCATTCGTTGTCTTTTAAGTCGTTGAGACTATTACTTGAGAACCCTTAACTTGTTTTTTGTAAGAGTTAGTGGTCATAGCTTTACTTACTAAAGACTCGCAATAATATCGGAATTATATCAGCATATTCTCATATTTGATGATGCATCTACTGTATTCCAGAAGTTTCCCAAAAGGATGAAGCAGTTAAGCTCATCAGCTGGTAGAGAGAGTGCTCAATGTAAAGCTTGATCCACTATTCAATGATGAATAGCCCAGATCATTCTTGTTCGTAGTTTCAAATGTTCTCCTTGTGTCTGTGTAGGTTTCTCCATTTTCCTCCGACCTCCCAAAAAGCATCATGTTAGGTGAACTGGCCAGAGGTGTGAATAAGTGCGAGAATGTGTGTGCGCATCCCATTCAGGGTGTACTCCCGCCTCACGCCCAGTGTTCCTGGGATAGACTCCGGATCCACGGTGAACCTGACCAGGATAGAGCGTTTACTGAAGATGAATAAATGAATGAATGTTTAGGCAATGCTGTTTTACATTTTTATTCATTTTAGTAATTGTTAGCATTTCATTGCACTTGTGAATTTGAAGAAAAGCAGAAAAAAATATATTATCAGGAAGCATTTAGGGACCAGTTGGAGAGCCAGATGTGGTTGTGCTTCAGCTACAATCTTAATTTCATTAGTTGGTCTAAAAAAACTAAAATATACTGTACATGAGTATCAGCAATGACAGAATTTATATATATATGTGTGTGTGTGTGTGTATGTGTGTATATGTATATATTAATTCATATATCAATTCAGCTTACAACCTTTCTTAATCTTAGTCTTATCTTAATCTCAATTCAAACCTCATTCATTAGAGCTTTGAGCTCAGGATATGTTGATGTTTTACAGAATGTGGCAAAAAGACAAAATTTTAAGAGAAAATATGGAAAAAATAATAAACAACAGGGGCCTGACTTGAAGTGGAGTTAACTACTACTGCTACTACCCTGAAGTTGATTATTTTCCAATAACAGCATGTCCCTAAGTGTTTTATTCTTCTTATGCTACAGCAATTTGCCTATGATTACATTTTCATTAAAGAAAGTATGACATGCCACAATTTTTATCAGTTTATTGTAACATTTCTATTCTATATACTCTCTCTCATATATATATATATATATATATATATATATATGCAAAACAAGTTAGTTTCTGTTTCTAACAGCCATTCCCTCGTAAAGTTAAGAGACATTCGTCAACGCTCGCTCACTGATCAAACCGGTGAAACGAAACGGCACGACCGTGAAACACGCGTGCGTATTGACATTCTCTCTTTAACAGCACCTTGCGTTCGATAATAAAGACAGAGACAAGGCTACGTGCGGCGTCATTCTCCCCTCGCTAACACCCACACACTCGTTTGTGTACACTCAGGCATAAATCGTGGGCGGTGCGTACTGTAGGGGCGAGAGAGATGGGAGTCGAAGGCGAGGGTGAAATAATGCAGGTGTCAGAGAGGGTCAGCCCCCCATTACGCTCTCTTCAAAAACTATTCATCTTGCGTGTAGTCAACGGCCTAGAAATAATTACTCAATCTGACCCATGTAATGCCGCATGACCAGCGGTCAAACCCGGTCAATTTGCAGCGCAGCTTGAGCAGAGAGGGTGCAGGGGAGAGTTATAGCCATGTGGTGACTGAGTGTTATCATGCACACGTCCACCAACACAGCATTAGAATTTCTCTCAGCTTCTATGATAAAATGAAGTACCCTGCTACAGATGTGGGGAATAAAACAGTTAGGGGTGTGATGATCTAGTAAAATAATCAGCGACTGCGTGATGTGATGCGGCTCGACACTGCTACCACTCTGAAGTTGATTATTTTCATATAACAGTATATCCTGAGGTGTTTGATTTCTCTAATACTATAACAATTTGCATACACAAATTCTTTTTTATTCAGTAAATAACACGTCACATTTTTATCCATTTGTCGTTACGCTTAAGGTTGCGGAACATCTGTGAAACAAGTTAGTTCTTGTTATAATAGCAGCTATAATCTTTCATTCCTTCATAAACCTCTGTCTTAAAAAAAGGACAAAAAAAAAAGTGATTCATGTCACTGAGAAACCAGGAAAGCGCAAAGTCCTGAAAACTGTCCCATGTCGGAAAACCTAAAATTACAGCTTTACCTCTGACTGTTACAAAGCTCTGACACTGGAGACTCCTTCCAATAATGCTTTCCAGAAGTGTCCTCGCAGAAAAGTTCACCACTTTTATCATACTTTTTTTTTTAAATCCGTTCACATGCATTAGAACGAGTACATTAATACAAACATGAAGCAATCTGTCAGAGCTGCTGTTATAGAAAATGAATCAACACCTTCTGACCAATCAGATATGGTTGCAGGTTTAGAGACATCGGTGGGAGTTTTTCCATCTGCTGATAACAATCTTTAGCAAGGATGAAGCTATAGCTGCCTAAAGGCCATTAACTTGGGATGAAGACTTTTGCGATGCAATTTTCTCCATCAATACAAGAAAATGAGTTGTCCAGCATGAGCTCTAATCACATGACAGGATTTCTCTTGTTGTAAAGTGTACACCTGGCATTGAACAACAACAACAACAACAACAACAACAACAACAACAACAACAACACAACAACAACACAGACAGCATACGGAAACAATACTAAGTCTTGAACTTTCTATATTAAAATACATCTAAATAAATAACACCAGGTTCACTGATTTAAAAGTACAAAATCCCAACACTCTCTCCGTCTACCGTCAAAAAGCCTTCAGGCTAACGTGTCAGTCAAGTGACTGCGTGTGATCCACAAACTCACACGAGCTCAATTATCGTCTGTTTACCTTTCATTCACTGAATACATTAGCCGATTGAACCTCAGAATAAATCAGTGGCATGACAACGGAGAAGCGCCTCTCCTCCTGCCACGGCAAACCTGATTACTACGAACGACGTAAAGGGGAGACGATACATAAATTAATTACAGGATGAGGGGGAGAAAAAAAAAGCAGTGAATTAAAGCGGGTACATCTGTCAGAGACCGAGCTCAGTGTGGTAATACCAGTGTAGGAACATTTAAACCCTTGAAGTTAATGATCCGCTGTGTAATTGGCAGTGGAGGCGAGGAGGATGACGCGGGATCCTTCCTGTTTGAGTCGATAAGACAGCACACACACACGCACACACGCACACACACAGGCAGAGTTTAAAGATCCGCCGTATTAATCCGTATTGTTGTGACAAAGCAGAAGAAGCACTTGCAGCACTTCCAAACAGCGATAGACTGAACACAGAGTGGCGCTTAGTGAAGAGTGTGTGACGTGTGTGAAGTGTGTGTGCAACAGCGGAGGGTTAGATTAGCGAGACTCGTGTGGTTTTTTTTCAGTCAGGGGTCTGACATTGTGCTGTCAGTGTGTTTGTACAGATCCTGAAGAGAAAAGGGAAAGTAAAGCATATAACTAACACACACACACACACACACACACACACATCAATGAAACAAGTTTCTTTAAAACTGCATTAAAATTTTGAAATAATTCAAAACTCTTAGCATATTTCAATTCATTCAAATATTAAGGAGTCTCATTTTAGACAAAATGAACATTGGCACTAACACTAACATTGTGTTACCATAAAGTGATTTTAACCCTTTTGTCATTAACTTCATTGTTCCAGTTACATTTTTAGATATTTCATAGCAATAATGTCTTAAAATATATAACTTGATTCAGAAATAAATTTACACATACACATGAACATCATTATTTATCCTAGAAACATATTTCAACCACAAGCTTTTATCAAAATGCCTTTATACATTCAATCTAGTGTGCCAAAACTTTTGACTGCTACTGTTTGTACTACTACTACTGTACTGTTACTTGCTACTGTTGTCATAACCAATTGCAAGTTCGTCTCTAAAAGAGGCTTGCAGGAAAAGTGAAACCGAAACTCACAGAAACAGAGTTCAGCAAATGTAATACCTGCCCTTCGATCGCACTAATTTGCACATGCAAATGACTTTCAGGCTGCTGTAAATCACACTGTGGGTGCAAAATGAATCTATTTGTGTACACACCACTCTGTGTTTTGCACCTTAAAGCAAAAACACCCCAAAATGCACATTTTATTTTGCTCATTTATTGTTATTTTGTGAAAGAAAGACACAATCTTTTGTAGACCCTGTTAGGAAGCTTGCTTGTAGCTTGAACCGTTTTTGTGGTTGTTATCAAGTTTGTACGTTTTCATGCGTGATTTTATAATGGAAATTTATATAATTTCCAAATATTGACAAATATGTTATATATTAAAAATGGAGATGACATCAATATGCATACAAACAGCACCATGGCACTCTGAATTAAAATCAAAACTGAGTGTAACTGTGAGGTGCTGTGTATGCTGTGTATGCTGAGCACACCCCAATGACTCACACAGCTCCAGATATACCGCTGCCCACCCCAGAAATGCATGCTGGGATTGCTTTCTTTATGCCCGCCTCACCATCAGACGAATGCAAGAGCACACACACACACACACACACACAGCTCGTGACCTACCGACCCCTCCGGATCTCATTCAAATCAACACAGAAAAATATGACCAGAGACAGGCAGATAGGAAGGGTGCACTTTTTTATGCAAGTCTGATCATGTGGATGACAGCAGCTTTAGATAAACTTATGGCTGGTTGAACAGAAGAGAAGAGAAAGAAAAGTCTGTGAGACAGAGTGTCTGAGAGAACACTTAAATCAGCCTGCTTTTGACAGATGAACCATGACAAGCACTCCAACAACAACCTGTCGTCATTCAGAACCGTGCGTGTGTGTGTCTGTATGTGTGTGTGTGTGTCTGTGTGTTTTAATGGTCAAAGGTTAAGTGAAGAGGAGACAGTGTTGAGAGGCAAGTGTTATGCACCAGTGACCACTCAAGTGTCACTCTTTCTCTCTCTCTCTTTCTCTCTCTCTCGCTTTCTTTCCACAAATAAAAATCACACTGCTACTACACACACCCTGCTTCTGACAGACTGCCCGTCAAACTGTCGGCATGGCGATCCTAACCTTGAAATGCATGAGCCAAAGTTATGCTGATAAGCATACAGGTAAAAAAAAAAAAAAAAAAAAAACGAGAACCATCCAAAAATATGAACTGGAAATCCTGATTATTTGGGAGCATTTGATTAAAGTTAATAGCTAGAGGATGGGTAAGGAGGGCACTGTGGCTCGTTGGTTAGCACTGCTGCCTCGCCCCTCCGGGGTTGGTGGTTCGAATCCCGCCTCCGCCCAGGGTGCAGAGTTTGCATGTTCTCCTTGCGCTTTGGGGGTTTCCTTCCCCAGTCCAAAGACATGGACTGCAGGCTGACTGGCATTTTCAAATGGCGTGTGCGTGTGTGCAGTTGTACCCTGCGATGGGTTGGCACCCCGTTCAGGGTGTCCCCTGCTTTGTGCCCTAAGACACCTGGGATAGGCCCCAGGCTCCCTGCAACCCTGTGTAGGATAAGCAGTATGGAAAATGAATGAATGATAATAGCTCAGGTACACAGAAGCTATTTAAAAAGTTAACCAGTGTGCAGCTGGCATACTCACCCAACCATATAGTTTATAGTTTGGTGCAAAAGTGTCCACACTCTTTCATTAGTAGGTGAAACTATGGGCTAAATATTACAGTCCTGGTTATCAGTTATCTTCAGTAGTAAGCTCAAGATTTTTAACCCCCCTTGGTTTTGGGTAAAATAGCATCTTCCTGTTGAAAACCCATTACACACATTGCCTAAATGATACATACTTCGTGCAGACGTCTAAACGGTTGACAAATCCACTTTTGCAGGTTTACAAGTTTGCATACTCTCCGCTCTTACATGTTGGGTGTCACGTCAGCAGCATTACACAAAACACAATCTGTGGCTCAACTGCCAGATTACACACTATATGGCCAAACCTTTGTGGACCTCTAACCATCAGACCCATATGTGCTTGTTGAACATCCCATTCCAAAAATATGAGCATTAACAGTGAGTTGGTCAACTCTTTCCTGCTATGACAGTCAAGGAAGTCTGGGAATTCTTTCCACTAGATTTTGGAGCGTGGCTGTGGAGATTTGTTCATTCAACCACAAGAGCATTAGTGAGGTCAGGCACTGATGTCAGACGAGGAGGTCTGGGGTGCAGTTGGAGATCCAGTACATTTGACACAAAGGTGTTCAGTGGGGTTGAGGTCAGGGCTCTGTGAAGGTCACTCGAGTTCTTCCACTCCAACCTTGGCAACCCATGTTTTCATGGAGCTCACTGTGCACAGGGGCATCGTCATGCTGGAATATGTTTGGGTCTCGTAGTTCCAGTGAAAGGAAATTGTAATGCTACAGTTTCCTTTCACTGGAACTAAGAGACCCAAACATACCCAAACACTTCACTGGAACTAAGAGACCCAAAGACATTCTAGACAACTTTGTGGCAACAGTTTGGGAAAAACCCACATATAGGTGTGATGGTCAGGTGTCCACATACTTTTGGCCATATAGTGTGTGTGTGTGTGTGTGTGTGTGTGTGTGTGTTGCTGCTGCATGCTACTTTAAATGTGTATACGGTGCCTGACCATTAGCAAAAATGTTTTACAAAAAAACTAGCCACATATGCACAAGGTAAAGTCCATTTCTTGCATCCCCATCAACTTTCATAGCATTTTTTATCAGTCGTGTATCTGGGGTTGTTGTCTGTGCAGTATTTTCAGCGACAGGTTACCAAGAGGCAACTATAACAATCATTCATCTCAATAAAAGCTGCGTCTATCATAAACAACAGGAAGCTATTTACTCCATTAGATGCCATAAAACAAGTCTATAAAGCAGACTTGGCCTGTTCCTCTGCCTACTGCTCACAGGTGGATCATGGCCTGCTCAGGATTTCCTAACTGGCACGAACTCCAAACTACGCTCCTCCGTAGCTGGCATCCGCTCACATTCTCTCATATTCAGCGGGGGGTACGACGGGGTACTGCCCCGTCTCCCGCCTGAGGCTCCGACACACACGCCAGGTACTTACAGTCACTTTCATTACCTTCCCATTTATAGAAACGAACTTATGATGTACAAATTAACAGTTAGCATTTACAGGGCCTTGTGAAAAAGGCCTCCTGTAGCTGGAGCCAATAAGAGCTTTAGGTCCAGCGATGGGAAGCAGATGTCAGGCAAAAGCCCTGCCGTTTCCCTTTACAAGAAAAGGTGAGCCGTTACAGAGGAAAATAAATTCGCAAATAAACAGCTGAGAGTGGGGCCGCGATGTGTGCCAGAGCAGGTGAAAGAAAAAAAAAACTACAAAGAACAGCATGAGTGGCTCGGTGAAATATTTATACTCTTTTCTACCACAGCAGCGCTGAATTATCAATTCTGATTCGTCGGAAAGTGTTGATTAATTTTCAATTAACGGCAGCTCTGACAGTAGTCACAGCTACAAGGCAAATCACAAGTTTAAATTAACGCACTCCTTCAACAATATGTGTTGTTTAACAAAGAAAAGTGTATAATCGTTGATATGGTAAAGCTTTCTTTAATGAGATGTTTATTTAACGTTTTTGGAAGGAGTCTCCAGTGTCAGAGCTTTGTAACAGTCAGTAAGTTTTCCACCACAGGAAAGTCCTCAGGTTGTGTGCTCTAATTTCTCATTAACGTGACAAGCTGAGGTTTTTTGTCTTTTTAACTTTAAGAGAGAGTAAAAAGAGAGTCTGGTAAGGAAAGACGATTACATAGTGGTTATAATTTAAGTGATAACAGGAACTAACTTGTTTCGTACATGTTCCACAGCTTTAAACATAACTACAAAAACACAAACAGTACAAAGGGGCATTAGTCAATAAACTACAAAATGTAAATAATGTCAATTTGCTGTAGTATAAGAGGAATAAAGCATTTTGGGAAGTGCTGTCTTTGGAAAATAATCAAGCTCAGGGTGGTAACACAAACTCTGTTTCACTGCAGGGTTTTATTTATACCTAAAGCACTGGTATTAGAAACAAAAGACACTTGAAAGTGAAATATAAGTGATATATTAGATAAATTGATTATGGTATAAAAGAAGATGAGTCCCACTTACCCCACACAATTTCTCCATGTGCACACACACACACACACACACACACACATCCACATTCAGCAGATAACCCATCCATGTCTAGGGTACTAGATCAATCCTGTGTGTATTCACCAGTCCTCTGGGACGCTCCTATGCTTACTGAGAGTATTGATTATTGACTATATATTAACACCGATCACACCAATGCTGACAGATGAACTCCAATCGGACAGGTCAGTGAGGATGGTAACTCACTACGCTTGACGTGTTTCATGTAGCACTCTGTATGATCATTTATATATAACAAAGTGCGCCCCCCCCCACCACCACACACACACACACACACACACACACACACACACACAGAGAGAGAGAGAGAGAGAGAGACTCCGTGAGGAACAAAAATCAAATCTACTGCCTGCCAAGAACTGGAGTATGGTGTGAAGTGTATTAATAAAATCACATTAAAACACTCTACAACACCTAGTTTTCATGTTCTGCAAGTCTGGAAATGTTTTTAAGGAAGGGATCTGTGCTAGGATTAGCAGAAAATAAGAGATCAGTCTAAGAAAATGCAGAAACGCTTATACAAGCAAATGACGCTATTCGGAATTTTAAAAATAGAGAACAACCTTAAACAGAGTCATTAAATCAATAAATACACATTAGGACTGGGCAATATTATGATTATAATATCGATATCATGATAAATTATGTCACTACACTTTTTTTATGGATACCAAAGGCATTGTGATAACTTTTTATAACACCTATTAACTCAATCTTGACCAGACTTAATAAATAAATAAATAAATAAATAAATAAATAAACAAACAAACAAACAAACAAACATTAGGGCTGGGCAATAATTTATATAATAATAACTATTATTATTATTATTATTATACATTCTGTCGCTACACACTTTTCTGAGATAGCACAGGCATACTGATTTTATTTTAACCACAGGCATCTTGAACTTTAAAAATCCATCACAAAGCAGCTGATTTGATGTTAATTTGTGATGTTAAATCTTAAAAATTCTAAAATATTATTTTTTTTTTTTTTACAGATTTTTTTTTCCCCTTGTTTACTGTATTAAGTCATTTATTTTTGTATACATTAAATAAAAATATTGTCCAACACAGTTTTCTTTTTGGCAAAGATTTTGTTTTGTTGGCAGTTTGTTATGCAAACCTCTATATTGTGATGCATCTCATGTATCGTAGAAATGTCTTTAAGTATCATGATATAATATCAGATATAATAATCTAAATCCACATACACTGTGAGAAAGGGTTCCTTAAAATAAGGGTTAAACATTAAACGTTAGGGAACCCTGTCTGATGTGGTAACCCTGTGTTTTATTTTTCCTCAAGATGTACAAACCAAAAAAAAAACATTTTCTTTCGTAAGAGTGTGCGTTTGCTCATTTTAATGAGAGGTGCCAATAATTTTGGTTTAACATACTGCCAATGAAAAACTTCAACATTACTCACCATAAGTAGCTAATTGGATTTTAAAATACATTTCCGTATATATTTCTGAATGGTTTATTTTCCGGTCTTTGCTCTGTTTTGTAGACGTTAAATAAACCTGGCACTCGGAAGCAAAGCTAAAAGTCCTAATAGAGTGTATGATGAAAATGTCGTTAAATATCGCGCTATGTTTGCGTGATCGGCCGCCTTCACATCAAATGCTGCATTGCTACACACTCGGGGTGTGTATGAATGTGGCACTTAGCTAAGAGAATAAAATATCACTGTCATTATGTTAGCTCCTTCAGCAATATCCATATTTCCAAAGGACCATGAATAATAAAAGATATGGGTCTGAATTTTAAAAACCTGTACATAAGTCATGGTGGATGTTTGATCCCCCACAGTGTATAGAAGCCTCGCGACAGACAAATCAAGCTAAGTCCACATAAGGGATCAATGCAAGCACCACAGGCCCCGGGGTCGCCCTATATTACACCGCAAACTTCATATTCACTCATTGATTTGCTTTTCCGAATAGTATATCACTAAACTCCGATGGGATCCAAGACAGAAGCGGGGGCCAGGGTCAAGCATAGCACACACACACGTTAGCCGAATATTGATGGCCAAGCAGAAAGAAATGACTAAATATCCAGATCAATAACTAGTTACCACCACGACAGCCTGCGAGATGGAGATATATAAATATACATCTTTATGGCTATGGGAGCATTCATAATGAGAGGCTTGAATGAGTGCTCCCCTTAAGGTAAAGCGTTTGATTAGCGCCAGAGCAGAGGTTAGCGCTAGATGTGCTGATACAAAGAAAAAAAAAGGCTAACACTAATGCTAAAGTTTGCACAGAGCAATCAGGGGCAGGACAGGGCGTACTGCTCCGCACTGCTGTACCTACAGTAAGTAAGATCTCTTTCAGCCATGTTAATTGAGCTTTAATCCTTTAGTGATGGAACTCTGAACTTTCCATAATTACAAGTCAAAAGCTAAACATGGTACAGGAGCTACGGTTACATTCCCATGCTAAAAATATAGTAAGTCACTGCAAACACACATCTTAACACTGATATGTTCTGAGGCATTACGACTTTTCACTAACTATCATTCATGCTAGCGTTCAGTGACTTACTATATTTTTAAATAGGAGTGTATTTGACTCGCTTCCCAATGCTAGAAGTAGGAATTATAGCATAAAGCTAGAAGTTTTAATATTATACTTCTACTCTGAACTTCAACTTGTAAATTTTACTGCTTTGTTAGCTAGAAGTCAGACAGATAACATAGCTCCATATATTGAAACCTAGATTCATACACTTACGAAATTTCTGAATATTCTAGACATTATCATCTTCTTAAGTTCAAAATAGGACTACTGTCATCCGCATAATGCTAATGGGTCAGACATTTACAAATTTACGTTTAAAGTAAACCTTAATTATTAGGCCAAAGTTACCATTTTACTAGCTAGACATTATGCAAATGATAATATGCTAGGACAAGGAAAGCTATTTTACAATTGCAACTATTTTACAATTTTTAGCCTTGTAACAAGAAGGTCTCAAACTTGAACAGACTCAATAAATGAAAAAAAATATAAATTAGGGCTGGGAAATATTGCAATGTAGTCTCGATCATTGTGATAAATTGTCACAGGGATCATGACATCTTCTTATAACAGCTTTCAAACATTTTTAACAATACCAAAAAACTACTGCAGCTGATGTTAAAATTTCATACTGAATCTTTGAAATTGTTCAAATTTCCAGTCTTAAGTAATTTACTTTCTAAACATAATAACAAGTTTCATAAAAGTATTTTATTTAATTTAAGTTCAAAGTAGAACTATATTGTCATCTGTGTAATGGCTAGCTAGTAAAACAACAAAAAATGTATTAATTTAAATTCAAAATATAAGTACATTATTAGGCCAACATTAAACGTAAATTGAAAATGTTTACTTTTTTACTAGCTAGCATTATGCAGGTGAAAATATAGACCTACTTTGAATTTAAATTTCTCTATATGCTGTTTTTCTAGCTAGAAGTATTACTCTAAGCACTTTAATTTGTACGCGTTACTATTTTACTTGATAAAAGGATAATTCATATAGTTCTAATCAACTTAAATGTGTTTTTTTTATTATTATTTCCTAGCTAGAACTTATTCGGATGATTATATAATTCTACTTTAAATCTGTACATTTTGCTATTTTTTTTAAACAGTTTATGTAAAAATTATATTATACAGCTTACAGATGTTGTTTGCAGGAACTTTATAAAGATTTGGGAAAGTATTTATGGAAAAGTAGATAGACACACTTTCATTCCTTCCAAGTCCTGTTGCTCCAAAACTAATAAAGCGAACCTTGGAAACCAAACTACATTTGAGGAAAGTGGAAAATTTTACACGTGATTTTTTTTAAGCTGTTTGTGATGGTGCCTAAAACTTGGTATCATTAGAGAGACGAATTTTGTGAATTTCCTACCCAAAGAGAATGCGATTAGCTTCAAAAGAGCCACAGGATTTTTGTTCTTTCAAATAGGAGCCAATCAGAATAATGCTATAAAGTGAGGAAAACAGCATAACAATATGTAACATGCAGCAAACACATCCTGAAGTTGAAAGTTAAAATAGCATCGCTATTTTTGCTATACTAAACATTACTATGTTTAGTGATTACGCTGCTATTAGAAAACAGCATGGCTTAATTGCACATGTCAGAAAAAGCTAAACAAAGACCTTGTAAGCAGTCAGCTGAGCCTGTCCTTATTTACAGCACAAGGTCATTAGTGAAGACAGCGGCTCCCTCATTACTTCGACTCAAACACCGACCAGCCATAAAGAGGCAGGAGACCAGATAATGCCTTGGTCCTTAATTAAACAAACCCTACTGCTTTTACTTAATCACTGTGTACTATTACCCTTCCGAGACTTGCTGCTCTTTTAAAATAAAAGTCAAAGCTGAATGTTTTTAATCCGAGTTCCCCATTACCTTACTCAATTCTCAAAATAAAACCATGCCAACCAGGCCTTACTGCTTTTACTTCATCCTTGATCATTTCCTATTATTTATTTTCTTTTTTATTCATTTATTTATCCAAAGTGGCATCTTATACAAGCGTGCTTCCTTCATTCCATTTCTTTTTTTTTTAATAATAAAAAAAAAAATCTCATCTCATCCATGCCCTGCTTTTACTTAATCACCAGGCACCATTACACTTCCCTGCCTCCCATTTTCTTGTTTTTTTTCTCTCTCTCTCTCTCTTTCAAAATAAAACCATCCCAACGTTCCCACTCCAGCCCTAAATCAGGGTGCATGAGGGAATGAGTTAGCAGGAGACGGAACAGACGGAGGCCCCGTGTGGCTAAAGGCCATGGTGAGCTGTAGCTATTGGCAACGGTGACAGGATTGACATGTCATTGTGGCAGCAGGTAATGTGTGTGTGGATTAGCGGTATGATGGCCTGATCAATACTCACTGCTGTGGCCATTAGGAATGCAGCAGGAAGTCCCCCCTCCACCCTGCGGTAATAAAGCAGGAGTGTCGAGCTGCTACTTCATTTGCTACCTCCATTAGTGTAATGGTATCATTATCAGCCGGGGCAGTATTTTTCTAACCCCACTCCACCACCTTGTTTCCTCTCTCCTTTCTCACTCTTTATGGACAGGCGCCTGATGAAATCTGGAGGTTTACGGAGCATTACCTCCCTTGATCCTTCTTCCTCTCTCCTTTTTGTCATTCCCTCATTTTCCAATGTCGAAGCGCTGCACAGCGCGGCGTGCCTCGCAAGTAGCTGGTTTTTATGTATTCCTGAGTGTGCTTTACGCCAACAGCATGCACTATTTCTCCATTATGGAGTCATTAATAGAGGCTGGCCACGTGTCGGGTAATGGAGACAGGGAACGGAGGAGAAAGCTGCTGATTAGGCCGAAAGTGACACCGCTCCACGCTAAAACATCAGCTCCGACACGACAGCGCCTGGACGTGAGGGCCCGTAAATCGTTAGCTTTACACTAATTTACAGGGAGCCATTTTAGAAGGGAGGGGAATCGATTAACCGAGACGGGCTGTGTGGTCACATAATCAGCCTGTAGCCGGAGCTAGTTGTTAATTTAACAGAATTGCCAAGGGGAACACAAACCATTTTAATGAGTGTTTAGGAATTAAATAGCCTAAACAGCTTGCTCCGGCAAACACACGAGCCCTGAAAGCCAATGAGCCAAAGCCACTTCGACTGATAGGCGAAGAGGGGGATGAAATAAAAAAAAAAAGGGAGAGAAAAAAAAAAGCTTTGGAACATCTGGCAACCCTCTGCTGTCATTACTTATAGTCCAGTCAGGTGAAAAAATCCTTTATCTTTCTCTCTTCATCCTTTTTTTTTTCCATTTATGCACTTTTTAGTGTGTCAAAAGCATATTTCATCACAGGACAAGGTTATCCTGTCAACAAAGTGTCAAACGGAGTAGTGGATCCTTCACCGGTTACATGTGGTAAGATATAGCGTGTGTTTCCCACATGGCGAACAAACCAAACCAGGTTCTGTCACTGTTTTAACGCAAAAAAAAAAAAATCTACAACCCTGTACGTACATGTAACTGCATGTCCAATAAGCAGTATTTATAGTAATCTACTTTAATTGAGCCTCCACAGGCAGCCGGCTTTGTTTAAGTCAAAACCAGTCGCTTTGTCCAGCACTTTTAGATCAAATAATAAGGCTGACTGTATTTCTATGGGTAAAGGGCCGTGTAAGAGCACTTCTTAAGCGATGAAGTCATCCTTTAATAGTCTATTAGCCAACAACATGCCGTTTTTATGGTACAGGATGATAATTAGAACAGGCTTTTCATCATGCATGTGCGCCACATATGGGTAGGAAATCCCTGGCAAAGCTGAACCGAGGACGAGGCAATTTTAGAAAAAGAAAAAAAGCTTTAAAAGACAAATCACTCACAGTCTCTTCTGAGACATGCGAAAGGACACGGCGGGTTACGTCCAAGTGTCTGAGCAATAGCAGCAAACATGTCTTCGTTTAAGACTACAGCCTGTGTCCACACTTATTACTTATTATGATAAAGTAGAGCAGTTTTTCACTGTAACAAGCCGCAGGCATAAAATCCAGTCCACTGATTTGACTGTTCTGCGGTTTTTCAGACATTTAGCCATGGAGTCATGGAGTTTTCCCTTCCTTACGTCTTTTGTTCATCAGAAGAAAGAAAAGGAAGGAGAGAGAGAGTTTGAACAGAAAGGTGACAGAGAGAGAAAAACAACTGGGATTGCGCTTTTAGCTTAAAAAAAAAAAAAAAAAAAAAAAAAAAAGACGACACCAGATTCGATCCCAGTCCCGCATTTCACACCAATATTGCCCCGATAATTAACACTAGATCATTATCACCTGTCTGTCTGTCTTCCTCTCTGCCTGTCTGTCTGCCTGTCTGTCTGTCTGTCTGTCTGCCTATCTGTCTGTCTGCCTGCCTATCTGTCTGTCTGTCTGCCAGCCTGTCTGCCAGCCTGTCTGCCTGTCTGTCTGCCTGTCTGTCTGCCTGTCTGTCTGCCTGTCTGCCTGTCTGCCTGCCTGCCTGCCTGTCTGCCAGCCTGTCTGTCTGCCAGCCTGTCTGTCTGCCATGCATAACTGTAAGTCAGTGGCTGATCTGATCATCTGATCCCTGTTTTCTTTTTCTACATTCTGTAGCTTCACACAGAAAACACAGAGAGAAGAAAGCAAGAGAGATGGAGAAGAAAGCAAGAGAGATGGAGAAAAAAGCAAGAGAGATGAAGAAGGGGAAAAAACATTAATTAATCTCTGTCTGTATTGATTTTATGCCACAGAAACACATATAAACACAAGGCATGTTAGATCACTTGTGGATCAGAACCTGAAGATTTGACACATTAACTTACAAATCTTAGAGCATCGAAAAACATGTGTTCTTCCTGACAAGGCTGTTTGATTTAATCTTGCTTATAAATTGTGTTTTTTTTTTCTTGTAAGTGTTTACTTACTTTCACAAAATTAAATGTATAGAAATTTAACAGATATGAGGTTAAGCCATGAGGGGGGTTTATTTTATGTCTAATAATAACAATAATAATACTTTTTCCCCACTGGATCCGGATCATATCCCAGAAACACTGGGCGCAAGATGGGAACGCTCCCTTAATATGAGAGATAATACACACACACACACACACTCATTCACACCTAGGCACAATTTAGAGTCACCAATCCACCTACTGGCATGATTTTGGCAGGTGGGAGGGAACCAGAGAACCCAGAGGAAACCCACACAGGACACTGGAAAACATGCTAAACAGCACGAAATACAACGAAAAAGCCCCCGTGTACTCATTATGGCTTTTTTCTTTTTAAATACCCTCTAATTACATAAATAATCAGGTTGGTTCCCTTCAAAAAACTTCAAACTTCAGCAATTTACAAGAGACACCATGGCCTCAGGACAAGTACTGCTTCCAATAATAATGTGCTTATGTTAAAAAAAAAAAGAAAAAAGAAAGAAAGAAAGACACATCAACATTATCAAAACATTTACATAATTTACATTTGCATAATTCAAATTTACATAATCATGAAAGATACTCGTGTGTCCACAAGCCTAATAAACTCAGACTGAAATGCCATAAAAATCCTAAGCAACAGAGAAATAATACTCCATAACCGTGACAACTTCACACCTCTTTCAATGACTGTGGCGATAAACAAAGCATTGAAACAATGGCATCACTACAGGGGTGGAGTTCGATTAGAGGCCTGGAGTGACCACGGCATCAACAACAAATGTTACACATTTTGTCCATGCTGTCAATGAGGCTTTCTGACAGACTGCAAATTAGCTAAGTGTGATGGAATTGCCTCATTAAGCAGAAAAACAGACTGCAAAAATGCAACGTTTTATAAGCTTTTTGGCAATTTTACAAACAACATTTAAAGGCAAATGATCTTAATTTAATGCTGTTATGCAAACAATGACTAAAAAGGATATATAAAGCTCTTAGTTTTAGCCTCAACTTTGGTAATACATCTACTATAATCATAATGAGCAAAAAGAAACACAAAAATGAGCCTGAGCCAAATCCTAGATATTAAAATGAACTTGAAATGAAGAGTCACGATTGCGATTAAGATGTACCGATCCAATACTGGGCTTAAACTGGGCTTGTGGATTGGTATTGTATCAGATTTACGATACTATCTGACCCAATGCACTGATGTATTTTTGTTTCGTTGTTTCGTATCATTTGGCAATATAAGTTCACAAAACTCGAAGACTCGGTTACTGTGCGGATGTCAGCATGGCGTAAGGATTGGATATCGACTTATAGTTAGCCTGAAAACATGCTCAGAAGAAGGGTATTAAACTCAGGGGCAGGTCCTCCATAGGGGCAGGTTAGGTTTATATCAGCTGCTTAACAAATGTTAATCATAATAATGTCCTCATTCACAGCGCTACACATTTTAAATTCCGTTTTAATATTAATTACCTCTTTTGGGTGACCGACAATTTTTAAAAACGCTGCTATTTAACAGATATAAGCCATATTTCCATTGATCTGCTCGCCTTTCTAGGTGTTGCACAATCATGGGGCAGTGCTCACTGCCCCATTTATCTCTATACAGTTATTATTGCCCCTAGTGGTCACAAATGAGAACTGCAACAAGCATTAACAGAAGCCTATTGGGGCAGGAATCACTCTGCCCCATACTCAAGGCAGGAGCAGCAGACAGAACAGATAATGAGGTTGCCAGATTGGGTTAATTTACTATAATATGCAGCCACCAAGATCTTGTTTTACAGCAAAAGTTCAGATACTGTGTAGGCTGTGCGTCTATGATTTACAGAACCGTTTCTACAATATATTGCACAGATACTGAGAGAGAAAGGGGGATTATGAAGTGGATAATGGCCATGCATCAGAAATGCATGTGCACCACCGTGACCTTGTTTCACATGCAAAAACTGTGGAAAAAAAGGAGAAAATTGTGTCTCCATTTTCCAATGAATTCTTTGGGCCACTTTCAGATTTTTTGTGTCTATTTTTAGACGTGGTTGGGGTGGAAAGGTTGATGAAACCTGGCAACCCTGGTTAATAATATTAGCTTGTGCACAGCTGAACCAAAATACATCTGCAGGCACTCGAAACAAGCCAGTAGACTCTACACTGGATGACCGTATGTTGTTGGTTCTCAAATGCCTACTACAGGGTTACTAT
This sequence comes from Pangasianodon hypophthalmus, assembly GCF_027358585.1. Taxonomy (NCBI): domain Eukaryota; kingdom Metazoa; phylum Chordata; class Actinopteri; order Siluriformes; family Pangasiidae; genus Pangasianodon; species Pangasianodon hypophthalmus. The sequence goes on along the minus strand of NC_069734.1, from coordinate 4,655,073 downwards.
AAAAACGTACTGGATAGTATAATATAGCATAAGTCATGGGTCATAGCCTCTCAACTTAATTTTGTTTGAAGCGATGTCGATAATAACATCATCTTCCAAACCAAAATCTATAGCCACAAGCTGCTACAGACTAAACTGGACATTTTTCGTACCTTGGGTGTATCTTTTCCATGGAAAAGTGTATGTAGTGTACTTTAAAAGCAGGGGTTCTCAAACTTTTACGGAGGACACCTTCAGTACAGATTTATGTACAAAAATGATACAACTATTTCAAATATTCTCCTCCTTATTTAAAATGCATACAATAATATTTCACTTTCCTGTTTATTGGAGTCATAGAGCTTTTTTTTTATTATTATTTTCCCGGACATGAACGTGCCCAAATTGACATGATTTATAAGCGACATTTTTTTGAGTTTTGAGATTTGAAACCCATATTAAACCCATATTAAAATGACCAAGGGTCAGATAAGTTAATAACTTTAAGAACTCAATAATAAACCTATCTCTAAGAAATGCAGAAAATGCTGGGTTGTGATTTCCACCACTCTAACGCAATTTATTTTTATTTATTGTGGTGGACACGGTGTTAATTCAATTCAGTTCAATTCACTTTTATTTGTATAGCGCTTTTAACAATGGACACTGTCACAAAGCAGCTTTACGGAAATAAATACGTTCAGGATATAAACTGTAAATGTATGAATTTATCCCTAATGAGCAAGCCAGAGGAGACAGAGGCAAGGAAAAACTCCCGGAGACGATATGAGGAAGAAACCTTGAGGGGAAGCAGACTCAAAAGGGAACCCTTCCTAATCTGGGTGACACCGGATATAAATAAATCCCCTCTATAACAGTGTAACTGTGTTAAAGGCCAGCAGTAGTGTCTATTCAGTATTTACCCATTAATGAAATCAGGAATGCTTCCAAAACTGAAGTAGGGACTGTAAATAAATCTAAGGACGTAATTAAGCTCATCATAAAATTTCAATAAAATGATATAAACTACTCATGTATGCGCTCTGTGTTGAACAGCGGCAGAGATACTTATTGAATTCTTGCATAGTGAAGTGCCTCTGATAAACAACCTCCTGCTTCAGTGTCGTAATTTAAGGCCATTCTTGTTTTGAGCGCGCAGGACTGCAAAACTTGCGAAAAGGAAACACTTACTATGAAATACAACACACTTTAGTTTTGCAGCTGCTCTTACAGCCGCAGACAGGACGCCTTCTGACAAATCATCCAACTTGATAGACATCGTGAAAGCTGGAATCTATCGCCGATTCCCGATACTATCGTCTCACATCCCAAGGTCCAATTACGTATCTGAAATCATTTTAAAGTACACTATATTCATGTAAAAGATGAAGTGACAAGGAGTACAGGTACAGTTTAGTGCCCTTTTTTTTAGAATGCATAGTGAGAAGATAAATAATTCAGTATTTTAGGGATTTCTGACAAAACCTGGTTATTATATGCAATATAAAGGAATAATCTGATAAATAGTAATGATGAAAACTGTATGAAATCATTCAACTCTCCAGAAAAGTGAACAGTTGCATGTGAAGCATTCAGGCCTTTTTTTCCTATTTTTTTTTTTTAACCAATGATAGTAGATTACTGTGTATGACATAGATTATACAGTGACTATCATTCTAAACTAAAACTGAGCTTGAAAAGGGTAACTTTTTTTGGATAAATGTAAATGTCTACGCCTGGATGAGAGGGATAACAGTTTTATCTCCTGTTTTCATTCATTGTCACGATTATTTCTCCTCGATCAACATTCTCCAGCACAGATCTTTGCAGCTGTTTGCCAAACTATATTTATCAACACAACAACACGAGGACTGGCGCCAGAAAGCAGTGCCATCTTTCAGCTTATTGTTTTCCTGCTGTCAGCATGCAATCACGCAGGAATACCTAATAAAAAAAAATCAAAGGAAAAAGATGGAAAACGCCAGCAATGGGAGACGCGCAGGCTTGGAAAAGCTCCTGACCCAGAGAAACAGAGCATGCAACTGCAGCCTGGACACACACACACACACACTCCTCACAAACTCTGCAAGTGTGTGTGCTGTCTCACTAACTGAGAGAAAAGTACAAGCGATACCTTTCTCCTCTTTTCCCTCTCACTGTCATCCGATCTCTTCATGTTCCTGGAGTACTGTTTACACTGCCTGGAGTTCACGACGCGTCGGCGCGGGACATGTAGTTCGCGTCCACTTCCGCAAACCTCTTAAACGCTGTCTTTGGAATAATTATAAAACAAGATTTTTGGCGAATAATTCATGGTTTTAGTGTGCAAACAATCATATTGGTGTTGTGCCATGGTTTGTTTGTCATATACGCCAAAGAAATTCGCATATAGTCCGCATGTGTACTACATTTCCCATATTTCCTGCGACAGGAATACGTCACGCTCAGCTTTTAACCGGAAGCCGGAAGTAGACCGCGTTCTCACGATTGCAAAGTAGAGACGTTTGTGAAGACTAAATAAATTGAACACAATAAGTGTGAATATTATGTTTTAATAAAAAATAAAATAGATTAATGCTAACATTCAGATATAAAGAAGGTGGGAAATAAAGTTTACATGCGTTTAGTGCGGGGTTTCTGTAGGTGTACATACATATATATATATATATATATATATATATATATATACATATATATATATATATATATATATATGTGTGTGTGTGTGTGTGTGTGTGTGTGTATATATACATTTATTTATTTATTTATTTATTTGTGATTGGTATATATATATATATATTCTGCCTCTGTACACCACCACAATGGATTTGAAATGAAGCAATCAAGATATGATTGAAGTGTAGACTTTCAGCTTTAATTCAAGGGATTTAAGAAAAATATTGCCTTAACGGTTTAGGAATTACAGCCATTTTTTACAGACTCCCTCCATTTTCACACTATCAAAAATAATTGGACAAACTAACATAATTATAAATATTAAGATTATTTTTAATACTTGGAGGCGATTTCTTTGACGGCGATGACTGTCTGAAGTTTAGAACCCATGGACATCACCAAATGCTGAGTTTCCTCCCTTGAGATGATTTGCCAGGTCTTTACTGCAGCTGCCTCAACTGCTGCTTGTTTGTGGGTCTTTCTGCCTTCAGTTTTGTCTTCAGTAAGTGAAATACATGCTCAATTGGGTTGAGGACATTTAAGAACATTTCATTTCTTTGCCTTAAAAGCTCTTGGCTTGCTTTAGGGGTATGTTATGGGTCATTATCCATCTATACTGTGAAATGTTGTCCTATCAGTTTTGCAGCATTTGACTGAATCTGAGCAGAAAGTATAGCTCTATACACTTCAGAATTCATCCTGCTACTTCTATCAGCAGTCACACCATCAATAATCACCAGTGACCCAGTTCCATTGGCAGCCATACATGCCCATGCCATAACACTACCTCCACATGTTTGACAGATGATGTGGTATGCTTTGGGACATGATCCCTTCCTTTTCTTCTCCATACTCTTCTCTTCCATCATTCTGGTACAAGTTAATCTTGTACAAGTTAATCTTGTTCCAGAACTGGTCAGTCTTTTTTAGAGGATTTTTAGCAAGTCTAATCTGGCCTTTCTGTTCTTGAGTGTTACCAGTGGTTTGCATTTTGAGGTAAACCGTCTATATTTACATTCATGTAGGTGTCACTTGATTGTAGACTTTGTCAATGATACATCTACCTCCTCCAGAGTGTTTTTGCCTTGGCTAAATGTTGTGAAGGGGTTTTTATTCACCAAGGAAAGAATTCTGTGATCATCCACTTTAGTTGTCGTCCGTGGTCTTCCAGGCCTTTTGGTGTTGTTCAACTAGCCAGTGCATTCATTCTTTTTAAGAATGTACTAAATTGTTGATTTGGCCACTCCTAAAGTTTCTGCTATCTCTCTAATAGGTCTGTTTTGTTTTTTCAGCCTAACGATGGCCTCCTTCCCCTGCATCGACACCTCTTTGGACCGCATATTGAGAGTTCCCATGAACAGCTACGAAATGCAAATCCAACGCTTGGAATCAACTCCAGACCTTTTATCTCCTTAATTTGTCATGAAATAACAAGGAAACAGGCCCCACCTGGCCATGAAACTGCTTATCAGTCAGTTGTTTAATTACTTTCAAGCCTGTGAAAATGGAGGGACTATGTAATAAATGGCTGCAATCCCTAAACAGTTAATGCAAAATTTTTGTTAAACCCCGTGAAAGCTGATTAAAGCTGAAAGTCTACACTTCAATCCCATCTTGATTGTTCATTTCAAATCCATTGTGGTGGTGTACAGAGGCAAAATTAAGAAAATTTGGTCACTGTCCAAATACTTATGGACCTGACTCTGTGTGTGTGTGTGTGTGTGTGTGTGTAATTTTTTATTTGTTTGTGTCCTCCAATACACATTCATTCATCTTTAGTAAGTGTTTTATCCTGGTCAGGGTGGTGGTGGTGGATCCGGAGCCTGTCTGGGATTACAGCCCGGATGGAACGCCAGTCAATTGCAGGGCATCGTGCACACACGCATTCACACACTCATTCACACCTAGGGGCAATTTAGCATAGCGAGTCCACCTGCCAGCATGTTTTTTGAAAATGCACAGAAATAGCAACCCAGGACAGTAACCCGAGCTCAAGATCAAACCTAGGACCCTAGAGCTGTGACCTGGCAACACTGCCCACTGCCTGCTGCTCCATCATGCCACCCTGCAACAAACAAAGTCATATTAATCAAATACTTAAAATTATAGTTTACATGATTTTAAAAAATGCTTCAGTATGTACACACGTCATTTTACTTTAGCTTCAGTAGGCTTCAAATCAGGAGCAGGACTTTGCAGCTCATATAAAATACAATCATTCTTTGAACATACTCCAGCACTGAATCTTGCCAAGTCTCTTTCAACTCTCCGCGGATCACAGCCAGGTGCTTCACAGCCAAAACCTCCCCGAACAAGTGCTGTGTTCATTTTTCCCACACACAACACTTCAAACTGTGAAAGACTATGTAGGAACATTTCTGTATCAAATGAGCCTACACTGGGAAAAAAGGACAGCAGATACCTCATAATCTTTTTTTTCTGAGAGAGTGTTGAAAAGCGCTCAGGCAGTTATTCGTTTCAGCTGAAGACAAAAGAGCACGTCTGCGAAAGACATAAGCCGTGGCCCCCTTCTGTGCTGAAGGTTTGAAAACACCTGTTACATATTACCATTACAGGCTTTGATCAGTGTCTTCATTAGACCTCTTTGTAATCTCTTTTCTTTTATGGCACGGTTGACCAAGGCCAGGCGGGTACAGTGATTTAACACATGTGTTCCCTTCACCTGTCTTGTAAAAAGCTCAAAGCTCTCATACGTTCAAAGATCTTGGTGTCTCTGGCATCCTATTGCAATAAACGGGAGGGCTCTTTTGATTCCTATTTATAACCTACATTTCCTCCTTTCTCCTTTCAGCTTTAGTAGAAAGGATCTGTTTGAGATATACCTAGTCCAAAGTGAATCCATATGCATAAAAGAACATATACAGTTGTGTGTGTGTGTGTGTGTGTGTGTGTTCAGGAATAATAGGCATAGCACTTTCCTTTTTTTAGCTGGAAGGAAGTTGTTATTCTGTTACACATTTTTTGAACATAGTAAAGTTCACGACTTTTAATTCTTCTAGTCTCGTCTCAATCTGCGATCTTGTACGGTTTATGTTCTAAATATTACAACTGTCAATCATGTGGAGTCTGCATGTCTCGTAGGGTGTCCTGGACTTCGTGAGCCGTGGATCAGTCCCGTCTTTCTGCGTCCGATCTTTACAATGCTTTATGTTCACTAACCTCAGATTTGCTCAGATATGGCACTAGCTTGACCAAAAAAAAAAAGCAAAGAGGAAAAAAACGACCTTCTGTAGCCCATCAAATCCTCCAACGTCTTTTGTCTGGCCAATTTTCTGTTCCCACTTTGCACCGCAGGAGATGTTTTTTGTTATTGCGCATTGCGTCACCGCAGGATGACCCTCTCACGAGGTTGTCTTCTAGCCATTGATGATATAATGAGCGTATAAAAATATAGAGAAAGAACAAAGCAAAGAATGAAAGCAAATGGCCAAAATCAAAGGTGAAACATGCTTGTAGCAGGAAACAGAGTGAAAAGCAGGCCATTGTAGAGATCCATATTAGAAACAGACTTGAATAAAATCGCCTACTTTAATGATAGACTTCCCATGTGGGTTTTTTTTTTTAAATAGGGCCACCTATGCTTTATTAATATATCGCTGAATTGTGATGTGGTTTCTTCAAAAGAGGTTGGAAATTCCAGAAAAACAAGCCAACATTGTCCAGTAGCATTAGTGATACTCAGGGCATTGCCTTGAAAAGCAAACGCTTACGCCGCATTCTACCCACAATGCACTTGGATACAATGAGAGCGATTTTTTATTTGTATTAATGAGCATGTGGAGTGAATGTGTCTCGGCTGTGCCCTAACTTTTCAATGCTGCGCCATAGGAAGCTGTTATTTGTCAGTGCTGTAAAGCAGATTGCTGCCCAGTGGTTTCCATTAACATCAAAGCTTCCTTCGCTGGCAGTAATAGTTATATCAAAACCTGAACTCCATTATTTAGCTCTTCCACACTGGAGTCCTAGGATTGATTACAGTCACAGGGTTCTTTTCTTGCTGATGTTCTATTTTTGGTTGGTGGCTGATTTTCTAAAAATCCTCTTTTGTACTTGATGCCGGTTTTGTTTGAGCTCCACGTTCATCATATATGATGTGAATTGACAGATGACAATGCATGACTTTTTGCTCCCAGGAAGTCAAGGCACAGAACACAGGAAATGTGTTTGTGTTTGGGTTCATCTGAGTGTGAACGTCTGTTCTTTAAGCCAGTTCTGTTCTTTATATATGGTGTTAGGCCACTGTGAGCTGCCAGAACAGCTTCAGTGCTCCTTGGCACCGATTCTACATGTCTCTGGAACTCTACTGGAGTGATGAACACCACTCTTCCAAAAAAAAAAAAAAATTCCCTCAGTTGGTGTTGCAAAGATGATGATGTTGAGCACTAACTCATCACTCAATATCTCCCATAGCTGTTGTGTTCAATTGGGTTGAGATCTGGTGAGTGTGAAGTTCGTTTCATCCTTATCTAACCATTTACTGTGTCCTTGTGTCCTCGTGGATGGGGGCGGAGTAATCCTGGAAGAGACCACACCCACCAGGATAGCAATGTTTCACAATAGAATAAAGATGATCAGTCAGAAGAACTCTGTATTGATTTGCAGTGACACTTTCTTCTAAAGGAGCCAAATCACAGCAGTGAAAAAAAATAAATACTCCTCTACAGTATATATAGTATATATATTTACTATATTTACTAATGGCATTTACTTTTTTATTATTATTCAGGCACCTTTGAGCAATTTCACATAATCGGTATTAAGTTGATTTTACCAAGGTGCAGACTTGGTGCACCATTTGGGACCTTGAATTTGGGACAGCTTTGAATAAGCTTGTAACCATAGTGACAACCTCAGAGAGATATTTAACTCTTATCTTCATTCATCTCTATCTCTACAGAACGTTCTTGTATTCTGTAATCTTAACAATTTCTTAACTCAGAACAGGTTCGTTAAAGGTTATTTTGGTGGTTAATGGGTGTAGCTTTCTTTAAGGGTCTTTATTAGAATGTTTTCTAAAAGAGAAAGCCTCTATTTTAGGGTTGTACATAGAAACTTGCACAAAGGGACAAACCGAAGAAATGCGTAGCATCTTAAAGGGCTGTTCATAACAGTTATGTACAGGATTTTTTTCAGAAAGTATTCCAACTAGAACCTGTTATGAAGGCTAGATCCATTTATTATCCAAAGCAATCATTATTTCTAAGATATACACTTGTATGCTATATGTGTTATATATTTTATATGTCAGGTCAAGTCAATTCAACCATATACAGCTAATTTTATATATATGTTAAATTTGGTTATACTGAACATGTCTGTTGTTATATTATTGTACACAATGAGTTTTGACATGTTCTTTTTTCATTAATATTTGTTTATTTATTTATCTTTCCCCTATAGTATTAATTTTAAACAAACCCTAAGTCATTGTACATTGGAACCAAATGGGTTCTGCTTAATATATTTCTCCCCGGTCAAAATATAATTTATTGCCTCTCACAATAACATCTGATAAACAAGCCTCTAATTTGAAGGCTTTAAGATTAACGATCCTGCCTTTGAAATTCCCGGTGGCCCTTTTGTTCCACCAAACTCCAAACTCTGACACGACCTGTTTGGCCGACACCACAAAGTGCTGACCGGAGACCATAAAACTGATTCACAAAATACATTCACTACTTAATACATGTGGATTATGCCCCTATAAATGAGTGCTCACACATACACACATCCACACACACACACGCACGCACACCACCACAGCAGAAACGCAGGCAGCTTGTTGTAAGATGTGGTGTACCTCCTCGGCTAGGATCACTTCCAGACGGCATGAGAGGGAAGCATTTCCTCGGCCCTGTGATTTCAATACCATGATCAGGGAGCAGTTTTATTGGAGCGCCATTAAAACGTGAGGTTTGACATACAAAAGGGCCCCTGTTTTCAACCTCATGCAAAAATGGCAGGCTGAAAGACATTATATAAAAGTCTGTATATAGAGAAACACACATCCCCTTGTGCTGCGGGAAAAAGGGAGGTTAGGTGACCATAATTGTCTCTCCTAAAATTGCAACGTTTTACAACAAGCACCGGAGCGCTTGATTTAAGTCATCTGCTTTTGTTGTCCATGTTCCATGACTGCACAGCACAAGCCGTGGCAAATTATCTGACGTCTTTTTTTTTTTTTTTTTTTTTGTCTTTTCCTGTTTTTGGTTTGTTTGCATGTACTTTCTCTTGTTCTCTTACCATCTCTATGGAGAAAATAAATAAATAAATTTGCAAAGTTCCGGCTTTTCAGTAGGTCAAAGCAATCGGCTCAGTTCACCAATAAGAGTCGACTCTTTTGACTCATAAATGACTCATTGCTATTTTTTGTCTATATGACATTGAAATGACAGTATGCTTAATTAAGCGCTTTATCCTGGTCAGGGTTGCGGTGGATCTGGGAACACTGGGCGTGACGTGGGAATACACCCTTGATGGAACGCCAGTACATCTCGAGGCACCGTACACACACACACACAAATATGCACAGCATGTGTTTGGGAGTTGGGAGGAAACCAGAGAACCCAGAGAAATCCCATGTGGACACAGGAGAACATGGAAACCTCTGCACAGACAGTAACCTGAGTACTGTGAGACGGGAATGCTATCCATCTCCAAAATCTATTTATATAAATGTAAAAACACACGTCTCACACACCCATGCATTGCTAAAAGTAGCTATGAATCTTAGGATGTGCCGAACAACTTAGATTCAAGCGATATTTTGTTATTTTTGCTCTAACAAGCTTAAGAGAATTATACAGAGTACAAAAGAGTACAGAACAATGATGAATCTTTAGCGAGAATGTTAACAGGATTTTTTTGCCTAAGCTTCATTTCTATTTAAAAGAACAGTAATGTATACAGATATACAGGAAACACTTCCAGGGTTCACCCAGAGGCAGCTCAAAGAGTTGACTCATTCGAGAACATAAGATCTGAACCTATAGGAGAACGCAGTGGAGAACCTCGGTACCACACAGTCGGTGTGCTTTGACTTGGCAGGCTGTACAAAGTGCCAACTATTTTTATTGTCATCCAGCCGAACCCCCGACTAAACACAACCCACTCAGATCAAAGGCACACGCTACACCAACGCTTAAGTGCCATAATGCGATCCTTCAGACTTTAATGAATATTAAAAGGCAACGCTTTGAAGCCAAATGTTTTGTGTTCATTTTTATTAGGCCTATTTTGTTCCCCAGCATGTTGAATATGTGAATATGTGGGCAAAAAGACAAGATGTGTGTTTGTGTAATTATAAAGGCAACTGTAGATGTATAAGGCAAAAATTATGATGCGAGTGTTGTTCAGCCCTGTTTTAATAACCAGCGTAAGACGTCTGAGGCATTTACTATAAACTTTTTTTTTTCCAACATAATCTCTTCAGAAACGAATGTTAATCCTGACTCGCTGCATTAAACTGTAATAATCAGAAGCTTCTAGAACACCTGACTCACTTCTCATTAAAGTGTGATAACTGGAATATTCTAGAACACTGTACAATCTAACTGTTGGAACATTCTAGAACAGAGGACCACTGTGCATTACATTGCAATAACAGGATTATACTAAAACACCTGACTCACTTCACTGTGTGTTTCAGAGAAGTAACTGGAACATTGTAGAATATCAGACCACTCTTCATTTCACTCTAATGTTTGCGAGATTCTAGAACAATGTACAATAATTGGAAGGTTCTAGAACAGCTGACTCACTGTGTGTTACAGTGTAATAATTGGAAGGTTCTAGAACAGCTGACTCACTGTGTGTTACAGTGCAATAATTGGAAGGTTCTAGAACAGCTGACTCACTGTGTGTTACAGTGCAATAATTGGAAGGTTCTAGAACAGCTGACTCACTGTGTGTTACAGTGTAATAATTGGAAGGTTCTAGAACAGCTGACTCACTGTGTGTTACAGTGTAATAATTGGAAGGTTCTAGAACAGCTGACTCACTGTGTGTTACAGTGTAATAATTGGAAGGTTCTAGAACAGCTGACTCACTGTGTGTTACAGTGTAATAATCGGGACGTAATATAACACCATACAGTGTAAATATTTCTAGTATTTATTATTACAGTATAATAATTGAATCACTGTAAATCACTGTTTATCACTGTTTAATCAATTGAACAGAGTACAATTTAATAATAGGAACGTTCTAGAACGTCAAACTACAGTGTGCTACAGTGTAATAATTGTAAGGATCAGGAACACTGTAAAATGTATTAATTGAAACATTCTAAATATTGTACAGTGTAATAATCAGAAGGTTTTAGAACACTGTACAATGTAATAATTGAAACATTCTAGAACATCAGACTAGAATGAGCTACAATGCAGTTGTAACGTTCTAGAACAACTGACTCACTGAATGCTACAATGTAATAAGTAGAAAGTTCTAGAACACTGTACAATGTAATAACATGTATAATGCAAAAATTGGAACATTCTAGAACACCTGATTCAGTGTGCTACAATTCAAAAACTGGAACATTCTAGAACACTGTACAATGTAAAAATTGAAACTTTCTAGAACATCAGACTATTGTGTGTTACCACGTAATAATTGTAAAAATTGGAACTTTCAAATCACTGTATAATGTACAAATTGGAACATTCTAGAATACTGTACAATGTAATAATTGTAAGGTTCTAGAACACTGTACAATGTAAAAACTGGAACTTTCTAAGCACTGTATAGCACTGTATAATGTACAAATTGGAACATTGTAGAAAACTGTACAATGTAATGATTGTAAGGTTCTAGAACACCTGGCTCACTGCGTGCTACAATGTAATAATTAGAAATTTCTAGAACATCTGACTAACATTACAATTTAATTGAATCAGAACACAGCAGGAAACCTCTACTACAGGTTCTAACAGGATTCCTGCAGTGTTCTGATGTTCTGCGTCACATTGTTCTCAGGACATTACACACAATATTCATAGACAGAGAAAAGCTTACATTTGAAACATAATATTCTTACAGCTAGAAATGTTGCAGTGATGTTGTAGTAATGTTTGAAAACGTTACATTGAAACAGAAAACGACCAATTGAACAATTTAGCTGCTAAATTGAAAGTACCCAGAACAGAAACATTCAGAAAATGTTCTAAGCTAACTGTTAGCTGGAAAATACGTAATATATAATATACAATCCTGTGTATATGTACATTTGTCCTTACTTGTTGTGACAATTTGTGTAATGAATGATAGTCACCTGTAGACACCTCATGCACAAGTAACATCAGTACTCTAAGTTAAATTTTTTTAATAAAATGCACATAAATGTTCTATAAATTCTTCTTTTTCAATCAACTTCCTGTTCAAACACATTCAGTTTGTGCTATCCATCATCTCATCATCTTTTCCTACTAACACAATAAATATGTTGTCAAAATGGTGGAACTTGGACATAAATACAATGACGACCTCGTTCTTTCTCAAGCTTGGCTGAAACATGACTTTGCTCAGCAATGATGGTGTTAAACTCATTATTTTTGTGTAAACCAGCACCTGCAAGCTAAAATGTTATGATGTTTGATCAGAAACAGTAATAAATACAGGAGCTGGATGTGGAGTGAAAATGTTCCCTCCACATCTGACTTCACACAGTGTATAATTCAGATACTTCCACTATTCTAAATGTCCATGCGTGTTTTTACCAAAAGGATACAAAAATATACAAAAAATACAAAAAAAAAAAAGAAAATGCCTGTATTTACTAAGTGATGGCCATCCTTTTAACCTCACACTAGCTCAAAAAGCTTCATTTTTGCTGGTTTAAATGATTTTTAAATCTAGTTGGACATTTGAACACAATTTGGTGTATCTAACACTACAAAAATATATTTTAGCAAGTGAAAATTTCTTATACAGGCAAATTTATCTGTTCTTTTTATCAGATTAATTAAACAACTGTCAAATATTAGATTATTTAACCTTTCAATTTCTGATTATTTATTTATTTGTTTGTTTATTTGTTTGTTTGTTTATTTCAAATATGAAATTGTCTTGATTTATGCTTTTTTAAATTTATTTCAAGTAAACTTTTTTTTTCATTTCAGGTATACAATTCTCTTTATATATATTTTTTATTATTTCAAAGTATGAAACTCTTGATTTTTTTGTTACAAGTATGTTTTTTTATTTCAAGTATGACATTTTCTTGATTTATGCTATTTTTCATGTATGAATTTTTTTATTTGTGTATTTTATTTCAAATATAAAGTTTATGTATTATGTTTTATTTATTTCAAATATAAAATTGTCTCGATTTATGTTTTTGTTTAATTATTTCTAATACAAAAATGTCTTGATTTAGTTATTTTTATTATTTCAAGTGTAAAATTATCTTGATTTATGTTTTTTTTTTTTTATTTCAAGTATGAAATTGTCTTGAGCTATGCTTTTTTGCTGTCCTGGAATTTCCTGTAAGTCTATTTCCTTATAAACCTAATATTGATCTGATTTTGTTTTTATTGTTTGCTGCTCTTTTTCATCAATTTTAGAAGCTTTTCATTTTGTTATTTGTGAAGTTTTGTGCCTAAAACTCTGTGTATGTTCTACATTTTCCCTGCTGTAAATTGCATGTAACCTCACTTCCTCACTTCCCCTTCGTAAATGAAGCTCCTAAAATCCTGCTGTCTCCTGGCTGAAAAGGTCAGCGTAATGAAATCTCTGACACCGCATGTTTTCGCTAGAACTGCGGCCTCCCCTTCGCCCGTACGCTGATGGAGTGGCGTTGTCTTTCATTAGTTTGGGTTTGAGGTTTTCAGCAACCACTCGTGCTGGCTTCGAGCGGTATTGAAAGCAGTTTTCCGGCACCGCTAGGCATGTGTTTAATTGTGTGTTTGGTTTGGCCTGGGCTCGAGAGCGGCTTCTGGTTATCCATCGCTTATTAATGGCTTTGATGCCGAAACCCAAAAGCTTCTTGTTTCCATTTAAAGGCTGTTTGTGTGTTAGACAGATTCAGGGGAAGTGTTTTGTGTGTGTGTGTGTGTGTGTGTGTGTGTGTGTGTGTGTGTGTATGTATCTGCATGTGTTCAACATGATGCCTTTTATTAGCAAACAATGATGAGTTTACTTAGTAGAACTTTGGGTGCATGTGTGTGTGTGTGTGTGTGTGTGTGTGTGAGTGAGTAAGTGAGTGAGTGATATTGGTTTGATGACAATCAATCATTGTCATCATTACAGCTTTTGTATATATGATATGAATAATACTGTCAGTGCTTCTCAAACTTTCCTGGCTACATTATCCCTTCCTGTACAAAAAAAAAAAAACTCTTTTCACATTTGTTTAACACACAGCTTGTCTCATTTGTGATTATGTTCTACACTACAACAACAAAATGTGTTCAAATATAAAGCTGTTTCTGGTGCTCAGTAATCCTTATTTAGCGAGTAATTATATTAGTAGCGATAATTATGTTCAGTTATTTCTGGAGGGGTTTTTTGTTTTGTTTTTCGTTCCCTTAAAGGGAATTTTCCTTTTCTGTTAAGAAATGAAAATCCCTATTTGAAAAATGCTGCGCTTTAATAACAACACACCCAAAAATCACATACATTTGGTCCCTTCTTTGATAACCTGTCCAGCTTTTCTTTTCGCTTTTGTGCTTATTTTTCTGGGTTCGCCATTTGTTCCAACCAGATGTGATAACACCTTAAACGAAGACAAAGAAGAAGCAAAAGCTGAGTGGCGGTTTCTTTGACAGATCACAATAAGCTCAATGTCAAAATGACACCTCGATCACTATCAACATACACACACACACTTGAGTAGACGAATTCAACAGGCCTACCACACATGTAGCACTAGCACTTTTCCAAATTCCAAAAACTTGTCAGCGTCTAAAACCTTTTGACGCCATCAAGTGGTTTTGCAAATTACATTGTTTTCTGCTGAAAGCGAAGATTAATTAAGGAATGTGGAGTGTGGATGTGTGACTGCACCAGAACACCGGAGAAAAGCATCTCAAATGTGGTGCCGTGTTTAAAAAAAAAAAAGAAAAGAAAAGAAAAAAAAGAAAAGAAAAGCCACGGCCTTTTAACACTCTGAGATCACACATCAGTGCAGCCAGAGTCTTCTTTCCAGCGTGGTGTCAGAGACAGCTATTTGGATGGCAGCCCAGAGTTTGTGCTTATTTGTCTTTTATAAAAAGGACAACTGTAGAAGCCGCGCCAAGGCGCCCTTAGGCTCCTGCGATCTGCTGAGGCGGGAGACTGTCGGTTTTTTGGGGCAGAAGCTCTCAGCTGCACCCCAGATGTGCTAGCGGTGGGCGTCCGCTGCCTGAACCAGACGCAGATTAGCGACTGTTCTTTTATTTTGTCAGCGCCGATACAGAACACACAATACATTAGTGTGTGTTAAAAGCAGGGGGAAAAAACTTCGCCACGGGCCAATAATTTGCAGGTGGCATTCGAATATCGAATGCGTGACCATGCTGGTGACCGCACAGAACGTTCTTCTTATCATTAAAGGGGAGAAAAAAATCGTAACATTACTTTTAACTTTTATGGTGGCCATGGGTTTAATTTGGTGTGCGTGTGGGGAACTTTCTTTTTTCTCTGTGAAATGGGAATTTTTGGATATTTTCCTATTGTTCCAGAAAAAAAAGGGTGGCAACTGAAATGCAAACAGGCGTTTTTTTTTTTTGTGGTCTTGATCTTACAAGCCAAGACTGATGTCTGCAGCTGGAATAATTGAGAGCTTGTAGAACATCGCTCGTTACGCAAATATCTAAACTACAGCGATTACATCACCATGTCTGTCATGTTAAAGAGGTCACCATTTGATAGCATGTACACTGAAAAAAATCATTGTTAGATCAGCGTTTTTAAATGAATGGCAGAATTTAAAAGCAAAATAAGTTATTAAATAGATAAATAATGGATGGTTTATATTAAATTAATTGAAATACGTACATTTACTGACTTAATTTATTGTAGTAACATGGACATTATATTAATACAGTATGTAAAAGCTGCATAAGGCCATAATCATGTAATCAGTGGATATTGATTTTCATATAATTTGCTGTTACACCTGGCTAAAATGTCTGCATATTACAAATTATGTAAATGTTAATATACACACACTGATCATAAACCAAGGCATTTAAATCGATTATACATATTATTTCAAATAGCTATAATAACATAATAATAATATATGAAAATGGATGACTGCCCTATGTGTACAAATTCACATAATAATAATAATAATAATAATAATAATAATAATAATAATAATAATAATATCAACATAAAGCAAGACAATAAATTACATTTTTCATTCATTCATCATCAGTATCCTGGGCAGTGTGGCGGTGGATCTGGAGGAAATCCTGGGAACCCTAGGTGAGAGGTGAGAATACACTGGGGATTGGTCTATCATGGGGCATCATGCACACACATTCACACACTCATTCACACCTAGAGGCAATTCATAGGCACAACCTGCACAGAACATGAGACACTCCGGACAGACAGTAACCCGAGCTCAGGATCGAACTGGAGCCTGCTACTCATTGCACCATCCTGCCTTTCATGACAATACATGACATTATGTTATTAATTAAACAGATTGTAGTGTTCAGTAAATTTTCATCAGATGACAATTAGAATGAAATTGGAAATGAAGTTTTTTATGAACTTCTATATAAGGTTTGCTGTAAAACAAAGACTCGACCTTGCTGTTGTTCCACTGCATTATAAAAACTTCTTCTTCATTTCAGCTTGTTGGATTTATGTGATCTCTCTGGGTCGATCATCAGGACAGGAAGCTAGATGGTTTAACTTAGGGTCATGATGTTTAACTTTTTAACTAAACCTAGAGACAAGAGCGGTTCATTTCAGATGAGTAAAGAGGTACAGCCTCTTACTTTATGTATTTCACACTGTTAAAGCAGCCCTTGTGTCAAAAATATGATTTTAAATGATTAACTCCTTTGAATGTCTGATTCTGATTATGCAGATTGATGTTTAGGTCAAGATTGCTAGCTATTGTAAATATGTGGCTAAAACCCAAAGTGTATATTTTACTAACTTTACTGGGTTAAATTTAATCTTATTTGCATGTGATCACAAAACTAGAAAAAAGAAGTAATTTTACTTGAACCGATTGCACATTATGTGGGGGTGTGGTTTTTGAACTCGATTTGCGTATTCATTGCACTTTAAACTGATTTAATTTTGAGCGTTATGGATGAGTTGTTTACAATATTTCTATTTCAATATTTTATGTTGGCTTTCGGGCCTAAGGCTATTATATTATATTAAGATCAAGTGTTTCGGTAAAGTTTTCTTGGTTCACCCTCTTTGTGTTTCTCAGTGAGGTGTATGATTTGTGCTGTTACACAAACTGAGCCAGGTAAGCAGTTGTCTTGGGTTCTGCTAGTTCAGTCTTTATTCAGGCTGAGAGAAATGTGCTACTCCTTGTTGGAACAAATTAAGGTGTCAGTGGCTATTAAGTAATATAATAACTTTTAGATCATGTGTACATTTTACAATGTTAAAATTTATGTTGTTCATTTGAGCTTTCTTGATTTACTTGTTTTATTTGTGCAAATGATAAAATTTACTTATAAAAAAGAAAACTGCTAGTTAAATTTACTTACATTTTTAATTTTTAATGAGAATAATCCTTGGTGCAATGTAAACCTTACTTGGTTAAATTTACTTTAAAACTTCATGTGTGAAAATTGTTACCATGCTTTCCTTGATTAAATCTCACTCCACTTATTGGTGGCCAAACCTGCCAAATTACAATATAAATATCGCAATTTTTATTAGTAGCATAATCCAGCCTGCTAGCTAACTGCTTTCTCACAGATCGACACGGGTAGGATTTGAGTATCTAAGTCTTGATTTACATTGATATATTCTCATCAATTTATTTCACACAAGCCAAAACTTGCATTCTCATGTAATAATCAGTGCTCTATAGCAATTAGAATGCAAACCCTTCAAAATATATCACAGATATATTTATATCTATAAATATGTAGAAGATTTTGCTCCATATTAACTGAGATAGCTAGCTGATTGAGTAAAATTTGAAATGAAATATATCAGTATATAAATCACGGAGCGATTAAGCTCAGTTCCATGACTATAGACAAATCGCA
Source organism: Pangasianodon hypophthalmus (assembly GCF_027358585.1). Classification (NCBI taxonomy): domain Eukaryota; kingdom Metazoa; phylum Chordata; class Actinopteri; order Siluriformes; family Pangasiidae; genus Pangasianodon; species Pangasianodon hypophthalmus. Next base: position 4,637,218 of record NC_069734.1, on the reverse strand, counting down.
TCAAAAATTTGAAGGAAGTGTACGATACCTGTGTAGCTAGCCAGCTGTAGGCTGAGAGTGAGTCTGCTAGGCCGACTCTGATGGCTTCCTGTGATGCAATTCCTGTTTTTGAAATGTTTTCCAGCAGATTTTCACATGTCTCAGCATTTAAATTTTACCATCATTCATTTCTGCACTCTCATTTTCATCTGTTCTAGATCTTCTAAATGTTGTTAATACTACTTAATGACCACTAACACCTTAAATGGTTCCAAACAGAAGTAAAGACTAAACTGAAAACAACTAATTAACTGACTTGTGAGCACAAAGCAAAAAACTCATACACTTGACTGAGAAACACAAAGAGGGTGAACCATGAAAACTTTACCGAAGATCTTGATCTTTCAAAACATTTCATACAATAGCTGTAGGCCTTAAAGCCAACACAAAACAAGAAATTTGGAAAATAACCCATCCATAACGTTCAAAATTAAATCAGTTTGAAGTGCAAATGAATATGCAAATCAAGTTTAAAAAACACGTCCCCACTTTAGTGTGCAATCAGTTCAAGTAAACGTTGCTTCTTTTTTCAAGTTTTGTGAACACTTGCAAAATAAGATTAAATTTAACCCACTAAAGCAAGTAAAATATACAATTTATTCAGTATAGAACTTCTAGCAATTGAGTAATTCTAAAAATTTTCTTTTTTGTGCGAAAATCACAGATTTGTTTTTGTCATATTTACTGAACCACTGAATCGTTTCTTTCAGTGTAATTCAGCGTTAGTTCACTTTCAGTTCATTAAGTTAATGTTAAGCTAATGTTAGTGGTTTAAAGATGTTAGTGTTTGATGTTAGTGGTTTAAAGATGTTCCTCAGCCATTTTTAGTAGTTTCTTGAGCATTAGAAGCATTGTAAATGATTTATTATTCTACATGAATTATTTTTAACACTTATAATGACATGTTCAGGGAGACTTTCTTAGAATATTTATATTGGAGAGTTAATTATTTGCTGGTTAGCAATCAAAGAGTTGCTATGTGGTTGTGAAACAGTAATAACTGGGTAGAAATCAGGCCATGTGTGTAAACAGTAAAAATAATTTGGTTTGGGAAACAATAGCCGTCTCTCATCTCATCCTGAACCACAAATAGCAAACTGTTGACACTTTTTGGCCGTGTCAGGTTTGTGGTACATGGTGGGATGATAAACCTGATGCGACCTTTTCTTTCCTCGCCTACATCCTGGGCTCGTGGTCTCATAATTTAGCTGTGATTAAAAATTCAAGAGAAGCACTTTGTGTAAACAGTGTGTCGCAAAAACACAGCCACGACGGAGCCTCAGCCGGTGATTAGTCAGCCATGTTGGGAGACAGGAGATGACACAAGGATGGCAGACTGTGTTTTTCTTTTTATGAATCACAGATACCTCCCTAGAGGGTGAGATAAAGATAGGAGCTTTCAAGAAGGGAAACGCTTGATTTACAGCATTATTTCAGTAAATTACCCTACGCTCCAACGACGGTTTAATTGCTAACGTAAAATCACAGAGCAAAAATGGCAGTGCATATGTGTTTTGAATAGAGACAGACGTTCAGATGTATTTTGGGGTTTGATGTCCTCATTTGTCACCTCGCTCCATCTCTCTCTCTCTCTCTCTCTTTCTCTTTCTCTCTCTCTCTTTCTTTTCTCCATGGCTCTTCCTCTGCCTCACCTCTTTATATCTAATAGCCAATTTGCTGCATGAGCTGCATGAGCAGACACACGATCTCACCTCTTTTAAACTCACACACTTCCAGACATTATTGAGGTCTGATTAGGGCTAGAAAGGCTGACAAATTTACCAATTACACAGATGAAGAGGTGTACGGTTCCTTTTAGACGGGACCGTGTTAACTTTTATCCGGCATGAGGTCACAAGCCTCCATTTTTAAACCAATTTCATTTAAGAATCATTTTCCAATTATTATACTTGGCTATGAAGAAGGATGAAAAGTGAAGTTGTTGGTGACATAAATACAAAAACGGTGGATGTTACTAACTAGGAATACATAAGAACATCAGCCATATTAGACAGGTCAAGATTCAATTTCTTTATGGTTTCAACACATGTCTGTCCTTGTGTTTCATGTGACGTCACACTGTTTAATCACTGCCATTTTGAAGACAAACCACATCAAAGTTTTTGTGTCTGTGCTTCATTAAGAAGATTTATTTTCATTTCTACTGATAATCGACTGCTCTGATACACTTCACTACCTACAATACATCTTCAACAAACAGCAGTGCATTGTAGCAATGTTAGATAACTAGAAAAACTGGGTTTATCTCAGCAGCAAGTATTGCCAACATTAGCAAATGTTTGTTAGTTACCCATCTGGATGTGAAGATCCAGCAGGCTTGTGTGCTCTTAAATGCTTTGAGGCTCTCTCCAGAATACTGAGAGGGGTTGTGAGATAAATATATATCAGGAAAACACAAATTTGGTAAGTTTTTGGCTTTGTCAAAGCACCATTTATTCTCTCTTGAACTAAGATGAGTCATTTTAGCCATCTTTCAGCTCTAGTTATGTTCACATTCTGTAGCAAAGCCTAACATTTGGTCCCAAATATGGTGACTGCAACCAAAAAATAACAAAAAATAACATGACTGAAACGCCAAGATTGAGAGATGTGGGCTATCATGATAAAATCAATCAATTTTCACAAAACTTGCTTTGTTACAGTTGTCTAAAATTTCTATTTCACAGGTAATGTCAGTGTAAATACACAAACACTGTCCATAGCAAGGAAGTGGGATGAGGTGTTGTAGGTTAAATTACAGAACATTTTACTATTATCGATACACTTATTAATGCCTTAAACTCACAGAAATCCAAATTTACATTCCTTACCATTGTAACCACTTATCTATCCTATTAGTTTCACCATAATTACTAAATAACTCGTTGTAGTTACTGAATAATGAGCCATGAGTTTAAGGGTTCAAAAATAACTATAATAGATCCCTAATGATATCCTGGGACAGTTTATTGATTCATTTACATAACAGGAATATCAGCTATAACAATAAGATCGTACGTGAGAATGACAGATAATCATATGGTTTCTTAACTTTTATCCTGCAGTGAGGTGACAAAGTTCAAGCCTCCATATTTAACCAAATTTAATTTAAGAATCAGTTTGGGCTTTTGCGGTGTGCAGAAATTATACTTTGGGAAAGCTGTAAAAAGAGGATGAGAAGTGATCTGTCATCTTGTGCTTTTGGTTACGGAGCATCTTCAAAAACAATTCCAGTCCCAAACTGGAACATTGCTCTTGTGGTCGGATAAATGAATCACCATTCACGAGTCACGAATCGTGAATCACGAATCACGAATCACTGTTCACCATCCTTACTTCTGAATTGACAGAGCAATTGGAATGAATTTTTATTAATGATGTAGTAAGACAGATAAGTAAGCATCCTGGTGTGTGTGTGTGTGTGTGTGTGTGATGCTAATAATATCAAACATATGAAAAGATAAATGACTCGTTGGGCTTATTCCTATTTCATGTCAAGTTGGAGAATTTAGAAGACCAGGAAATCTTTCCATTATTCCGACTTCTGAATTCACACATTGTTATTTTGTTTACTAGATGAAAAATGTTTAATTTATTTATATAATATTACCTAGCATAAGCATATAGCTGTGTTCATGTTAAACACTAGTACACGTCTTCCTAATTTGTAACGCAGGCGGTGTGATTAATCAGATGTAATTTATCACTAGGTAAAAGTTATACTAATATTCATATTTTAAGACATTTCCTTAGAAGCACAGCATGTTCATGTAGCCGTAGCCTAGCATTCAAAAGCTTGGTCACATTCTTAACTAATGCTTTCAATTTTTGGTAGTGTGTGAATAATGAAACAAATATTTGATAATATATGATAATATTGATGTAATATGTGTGAAATTCTGTAAGGTTCGTTTGTGGTTTTGTGATTGAGGCATGTTTATCTGGTCTGTCTGGTTATCGTGTAACTTACACTAGCTAAGGTTAGCTTGAGGCCTCTCAGAAACTTGTGATGTCTGTAGCAAAGCATTGTTGTAAAAATTGATTAAACCTACAGTGATTAGCTGATTTAATTAGGACTGAGGGATTTCTTGAACTATGGAGTCTCAAACCTTCCAATATGGCTGACACATTTTTCTCTTGGAAGTAGCTAGCAAATGCAGCTAATTCGGCATTTAGTATTTTTATATATCTATGAACGTCATAGCAACACACAACAATATAAGCAGGAAAACCTTATCTGTTGTAGTAGTAATAACAGAAAGAAAGAGAGAGAGAGAGAGAGAGAGACAGATGCAGGAAGGGATGTGTGACACAAAAAAGAGTCTGAGAGGACTGAGAAAAAGAGACAGTAAACAAGTAAGCAATAGCAACTGAAGTGTACACACTGAAGGCTCAGTTAAAGCACATGCTTTCTGTCTGATCTGTCATTTCTCTTTCTGTCAGCCTGGACAACGGACTGCTTTTCTGACTTGCCCATGGCCATACAATCAGCTTCACAGATATTTATGTGTGTGTGTGTGTTGTGTGTGTGTGTGTGTGTGTGTGTGTGTGTGTGTGTGTGTGTGAATTTGGGATACTTCTCGGCAGAACAAACAGGCCTGAGGCAAGGAAGGACAGTTTACTGCTCTTCTGAAAAGGTGTATTTTATTTTATTTGTATGCTTTCTCTCTGTCTCTCTGTGCTCTGTACCTGTGTGTGTGTGTGTGTGTGTGGGCGCAGTATACAGTATATATGAGCCTATATCCCGATTTGCTAGTGCATGCTGCCTCCCACAGGCAGGAAGTTTCTATTCAAGTGCACATTTCTGTCACATTAAATAAATATGCTCTTTCATTAAAAGCATCCTCACACATTTAAGCTTCTAATGCATCATAAACAATGCAAATATCTAAACCTCGGACAATTCTAGAGCTTTATTTTTACACATATACATGTATGGAAAGTATAATATGTAGCTACATGAAGCATTTGATCCTTTTCATCACAGTAAAACAAGTTCACATTGTTTCAATTGCTTGCATTGATGCAAACAAGGGATGTCCAATTTATTATCCTCTTCTCCAACACGTCCAAGGAACGCTGTCTTCTCTCCTTCTCTGTCCATGCCTCAGTGAAATCCGGCCCATTAGCTGCAGAAGCTCTGCTCCAGCATGATGCGGTCGCTGTTGGTGGATTTCCCATAAGAGCGGAGCTCACAGAGGGATCCTTGTGTCCTGCTTAATCGGTGCAGACTCGTTTTCTTTTCCTCCGCGACACACTGACAGCTGACCTCGGTGTAGCATCTCAGTGGCAGATATCGAGTTTGCTTAATTGCCCGCAATAAAATGAAAAACAAAGGCGGCTTTGTTTAAAAGGCAGGACTAAATATATCAGGGGGGCACCCCAGAAATTGGGGTTTTCTTCAAGGGAGAAGGAGGAAAAGAGCTACAGGACAGGCTATGGTTGTGTGTGTGTGTGTGTGTGTGTGTGTGTGTAAATGTGTGAATGTGCATAGTGTATTAGTGTGTATCTTCATAGTGAATGTGAATCAGAATGCAGTTGTATTTGTTTCTATGTGTTGTACGTTTGTTTATTACTATTTTCCTCAAACTTCATATGTACGTGTGTGTGTGGGTGTGTGTGCTCAATGGATGATGTATGTCTGTATGGTATTCTGTTGATTATATATATATATATATATATATATATATATATATATATATATATATATATATATGCATATGTTTGTGTTTGTGTTTCTGTTTGTGTGTGTGTATGTTGTGAGTGTATGTGTGTGAGTGTGTGTGTTTGTATGGTATCCTGTTGATTTATATATACGTGCATATGTTTGTGTTTCTGTTTGTGTGTATGTGTTTGTGTGTATGTGTGTGCGTGTTGTGTGTGTATATGTGAGGACAGAGGCATTTTGTCAGCGGCGCTGTTCTCAGGGTGTTGTTTGGAGTTGCGGTTCGCTGCTGGATGATGTGAGTGCATTCCTGCAGCAGGCCACGCTGGGAGGCTGCTGGCCCACGATGCCTTTCATGTCTCCCAACCACAGGCCCAGCGCAGGCGCCTCCTCGCTCCGCCCCAACGGGGAACGTTAACACACACACGCACACACATCTCTTTCTCCCTCCCTTACCTTACCTCTGGTCACTGTAATTGTTTTCCAGTGTTGTTGAAGGCTTCCAAAAGTGACACACCACATGTTTTCTCATTTTCTCATTACTGATGTTATGGTATAATTCCCAGATCCCTTAACTCCTGCTCATTCTGTCACTCTCTTTTTTTTTTTTTTACCGTTCTCTCTCTCTGTCTTATCCATGACCAAGGAAAGAGCTAGAAATTGAGCATCTCCATTGCTTGGCCTTACTATTATATACCGCTGCGCTGTTAAATTCTCTATTCTGATTGGTCAGAATCTGTTGATGTTATTTTCTAGAACAGCAGCTCTGACAGTAGTTCTGGCTGGAAGGTAAATCACAGGTTTATATTAATGCACTTGTTCTAATACATTATCATTTCTGTAGCAACAGGGACTCCTATGGTGGACGCTCCACGTAAACATATTTAATAAAACGTGTAATCGTTGATATGGTGAAGTTTCCTGGAAGTAGATGTTATTTAATATTTTTGGAAGGAGCCTCCAGTGTCCCTGCTTTGAAGAGCAGACTTTTGTAGGACAGAGGAGAAAAAAAGAGAGGCCAATCAAGGAACAACTGTTTACAACTGCTATAAGGTAAGTGATAACAGAAACTAACAAGTTGCACTGACTTTTCCCAACAATAAATGTAACTATAAACTGATAAAAAGTACGATGTTCTTTAATAAATCATTGGCCAATTACTTTTGCAAATATGTTGTTACCATATGAAGTACACTTTACCAATGATATATGGATGATGCTTATAGTATATGGTTGATATCTAGATGAATACGGTTATTATTTACCCTTATTACCAATTATCAATCATTATCAGCTAATCAAACTCCATATATGGTCATATATCAGATTTTCCTATGGCTCATGATATTCCCATGAACACTTCTGACATTCTGACATTAAATAGTGATGTTAAATAAGGCTGAGGTCTCAGAGAAATGTACACATACACATGCCATACAAATATTGCTACGCACCACCTGGAGCTCATTACAGCTAATAACAATAAGACTAGTATGCTAAATGTTCTTTCCTCAAATATAATTACTGATTAATTATGTTTTGTTACAGATACATATAACTCAGTGTATCACTCTCTGTTATGATAAATGTTTAGTGGCATTACAGCATTGTTGGCTAATTTTGCTTGCTAGCTATTTTGCATGATTTTGAGTTTCCTATGGCTTAACACAATGGCATATGACACACACTTCTCCGGCACAAAACTACCACTCCGTCTGCCAACCCAAACCGCCCTCGTCTATTTCCCTTTCTAAAGCACTGTATGCGATTTCATATTCTCTCTTTATTCTATGTATAAATACAGTCGGCTTTTCAAATCTTCGGTCATTAAACCCAAGGCTCAGGAACTCGAAAATACGCTGAGTTTATTTTATTATGGGATGTTCAGACAGCCGCAAAGCATTTTTAGTAACCGTGGCAGCAGCCATGTGTATTTTAGTGCCTCAGCCATATGTTGGATGCTGCTGAGTGTGTATGTGTGTGAGTGTGAGTGTGCATGTATGTGTGGTTTTATGAAATAGAGGTATCTATCAAATAACATGCAGTACTTGAAAGTGTATTTGCAGCAAAAGCTGTAGCGTATTATTTTTCTTTCTGACCCTCAGAGGAACCATGCTAAATTTAACTTCAATCATACTCTGCATTAGCATGCACTACCCCTAGTGTTTACACCAAAGTTCCTGAACCTTTTGAGGAACTACAGTGTTCTACCCAGTTGCAATAAATAAATATGGACATCATTACAGGATATCCTGGATGAGTAACTAAAGGTTACTCTTGAAAATCTAATATTTTTTTAGCAAGTTGGAATTTGGAAGTTGGAATTTCATCCCAACAAGCACCCCAGTAGTTCCTGGTCTACAGAAAAGTGCACACTCTGGAGCAGGAACTTAAAAGGGTTTCTGAAACTATGGCTTAGGTAACTACAATCTACACTGGTTCTTCATGGTGAAAATGCAACCAAAGTTCCTGAGTTTTTGAAAAAAATCCCTATATTGGAAATGCAAATTGTTTCCTAAAAAGTTCCTGAACGAGCTTCTGGGTTTCTGAAAAGATTCCTGTTATGAGCCTGTGCCTACAGTTCTTTAATTTCTGTTAGGATTCTGAAGAAAAAGCTGCCAGGTTCCTGAAAAGGTTCCTGCTGTGAAAATCTCTTTAGACATATTTTCACCACAGGAACCTTTTCAGGAAACCTAGAACTTTTTCAAGAACTTTGGACCTAGAGTTTTCAAGTTTATGAAAGGGTTCCTGTGGTGAAAATGCAACCAAATTTTCAGAGATTTTAAAAAGGTACTTGAAGATATTTACAATCAGAAATTTTAACTGAAAGATTATTTGTACAGTTAACATGATCCTCTTTTCTCTGGGTTTGATCAGTTCATTGCTACCTCTCTCTCTCTCTCTCTCTCTCTCTCTCTCTCTCTCTCTCTCAGGTCACCTGATATCTTCAGGTAGCTCTTTCCGTACTGGACAAACCACTAACCCCCACCTCTATCCCTCTAACCTCAGAACTGTGGCCACCTACATCAATCAATGCAATAACACAGGCCAGGCCTCCGAGCTGAAAGAAAGAGAGAGCGAGAGACACTGAGATAGACAGAGAGAGTGAGAGAGAGGGAGGGGACAGTGGTAACTCACTCTTAGGGGTAATTGTGTGCATGTATGAGGTAAGGAGAGGGATGGAGAAAGACTTTGGGGGTGTAATGAGCACTTGTGGAGGGTTGACGCCAGACGTTTGGGTGGTCCTTCCCCAGCCTGAGCGCCCCCATAACCCAACACTCAGATCCTCTTTCTCTCCTTCTATCCTCCGTTACTCAGGTAGAAACCACCTCTTCACCTCCGGCTGGGCCCGAACAAAGGGATGACCAAAAGCCCAGTAATGCTGGCGCCTGACTTTCTCTCTTTCTCTCTCTCTTTGAGTCTCTCACAGGCTGTTGGTCCTCTTCAAAACCTCTCATCGAATTACATCACATCAAAAGCAATAAGCTAATTACAAATGACTCTGGCCGCGTAAGCAGTAAATACTAAATCAACGTAAATTGATTTAATCATTTCCGCACTCAAATGAAGAAGGAGGAGGGGGGTTTATCGGCAGTCTGAAGTTACAATCTTTCAGGCACTGGTGTAATAATTTAGTCAATTCAAAAGAAAAATCGAATTTTTTTTTTCTGTTTGCATAAGCAAATCTGAATTTGAATATCCAGCTTTGGTCATGACGATAAAGCGGCTCTGACTTGTCGCATGTTTGTCTCTCTCTCTCTCTCTCTCTCTCTCTTTCTTCCTCTGGACGAGGTGTTTTGGTGCTTATGTGGTTTCTTCAATCATTTATCATGGTTGCAGAATAGAAAATGTTTTATGCATGACACAATATGCATCTTAAAAGCACACGCATTAGGAAAGACAGTGGAAATGCAAAAAAGAGCAGCGTAGATGTTTACTTATTCATAACGTCTGCACAGAGATGCATGTTTCCAGCTATTTCTTGTTATCGTTCTCTCTCGCCATTTAAATGACAGCTAGAAGTGCTAAGCATTGATTCAGTGTCCGATAGCATCCGATAATCGGAGGTATTGAGTTCAATCGGCTTTTGATCAGATCTAACAGACATCAGCGTAATGAAGAGCTCAGTTTTCATTCTTGCGGTTTTCTGTAGTGCAGATTCAAATGTATAGTTAGCTTTTTGGTATATTTGGCTATTATAACGCATCCTATTCCAGACTACTAAGTTTTTATTTGTGTATGTATTTATTTACGCAGTGAATCAGTGCGTTTTTGTGAGAAAACAATAAGGCCTGAAAATGAATGGGGATCAATTGTAAGGCTTTTAGTTTTGTTTTGCTTTGTATTTTTTTTTTCCTTTAACAAATTCAGAAATGCTTCAGCTTGTTTTCAAGAAACACAAATGCTCTATTGTGATCATTATTATGTCCATCTTTGTCTGATTTCCTCAGCAAATGTGTTTCTTGGTATTATGGAAACTCCCAGCACAGCACACATGACCTGATCTCAAATTCTCCCTCTAAATATAAATGAATTTATCTATATTAGTTATGGTTATGGTTAAGTCACAATGTATACATATACATATGCACAACATCTGTATCTGCTCCCAACCAACGGCACATAGAGCCACAGGTACAGTAGAGTATGTTAAGTGCCAGAGAAACTGGGTTTGTTGAGCAAGTCAGCCATCTAATGGACGGCAATGGAACAGATGCCAGTCAGGGTGGTGAAGACCTGCAATAATTAACATTGACAAAGATGAAAAACAAAAAGGAAGCAATATACACTATATGGTCAAATGTTTGTGGACACCTGACCAATCAGACTCATATGTGCTTGTTGAACATCCCATTCTAGATTTAGTCCCCTCTTTGTTGTTATAATAACCTCCATCCTTCTGGGAAGGCTTTACACTAGATTTTGGAGCGTGGCTGTGGGGATTTGTGTTCATTCAGCTACAAGAGCATTGAGATCAGGTGCTGATGTTGGTGAGGAGGTCTGGGGTGCAGTCGGTGTTCCAGTTCATCCCAAAGGTGTTCAGTGGGGAAGAGGTCAGGACTCTGTGCAGGACACTCGAGTTCTTCCACTCCAACCTTCACACACCATGTCTTCATGGAGCTTCATGCTGGAACAGGTTTGGGCCTCTCAGTTCCAGTGAAAGGAAATTGTAATGCTACAGCACACAAAGACACTCTATACAATTGTGAGCTTCCAACATTGTAGCAACAGTTTGGGGAAGAGCCACATATGGATCTGATGGTCAGGTGTCCACATACTTTTGGCCACATAGTGTATTACCTTTTTTCAAGAGTGGTCGTAGTTCTTTAAAAATACTAACTGGAACTAACTGTTGTATAATGTACTAGAGAATGTAAAAGACTGTGCATCTCCATATAGAATTGATTTTTTAAAATCTTAAAGTTTTCAACTTACACTAAGCCAGGACAGAAAAAAAAAAACAAGCCATGTCCTGATATTTGGTTAGTGTCATTGTGAAGGACAGGACAGAGAGCATAATACCATCCTTTCCACCTAGAAAACCAGGCCAATTATGCTCTCTTTGACTCCCAGCAACAGATGGTAGAGGCATCATCATGATTCAACGATTCAAGATTCAGTCTCCTGGTGAAAGGTGAACAGTTTTCTGCTGCAGCAAAAACTTGTATCTGACAATGAATTGTCTGTTTATTTATGCAAAGACACGTGCTTAACCTCCAAACTGGTTTAATATTGTTCATTAGTAGATACTAGTAACCTTGAATTGTCAGTATGTATATAACACAGCATGGCATGCTGTTAAAGGAAAATAATCAATGACAGGGTGGTATGATGCGGCCTGTTGTGAAGTTTACTGTTACTGTTACTAGCATGAAGTTCATATAACAGAATATTCGAAGTGTTTTAGTCAAGTTTAAGCAATTTGCCAATGTATGACATGTCATACTTTTTATCTATTTATAGTTATATTTAATGTTGTGGCATGTCCATTAACCAAGTTAGTTCATGTTATTGCTTACGTTATAATGACTACAACCAATTGTTCCTTCACTAGCTTCTCTTTTTATTTGTTAAAAAGACATCCTGAAGACTTTCTTATTATGAAAAACTTAAAGTTTACCTCTGAGTTTTGCAAAGCGCTGACACTGGAGACTCCTTCCATAAATGCTAAATGAATACCTCCTCACAGAAAACTCCACCATATGAATTATACCAATGTTTTTAATCTATGTTTATGTTGAGCATCCACCATATAATTCCATTGTAAGTCTTTATTTTTGAAGCGCATTAATATAAACATTGCAGCCATAATTATTGTCAGAGCTGCTGTTATAGGAAATTAATCAACACCTTCTGAATAATTAGAATGTAGAATTCAACAGTGCTGTAGTATAAATATATTTATTGCCTGGGAAATCAAATTGACTGGATCATGTGTACATGTGTCATCCTGTATATATCTTCAAATACTTGAAAATTATATTATTGATTTACATCTAATCCAAATAAATGCAGGAATATGTGCGTAGGTGAATGTGTCGCAGTGTGCGTGTACTGTGTGTCCTCTACAGCTTGGCCTGCGGTTCTTTCCAGTCTCATTTATCCTGTGTAAATAACCTCAAATTATCCATAAAACAGAGATGCCAGAAATCCCTTCCTTCTTCATCTGGTTCATATTAATGTTTTACAGCAACAATTACTGCCTGCTGAAGCCCAGGGGACGTAAAACTGGGTACATAAAGGGGACAGCACATGTGCACTCATACACACCCACCTACACACTGTCTTTTAAAACCAAAGTGGATCCATTTGTGAAGGTTTAATTAACGTGAATTAAATCAACATGGTCTCAAATTCGTACGAAAAGATTTTATGGTAAAGTTAGGAAAAAGTGGATTTACGTTATCTATCACTAGTTTGATTTTTCACGAGATCTGGTTGATCATAGATTATGAAAGCCCTTGATTATCGCCCTACAACAGGTAGCCAGAAAAAAAGATTAAAAAAAACTCAGAGAGAGTTTGCACTTTCTGTCTTTCCTTCTTTCTTTCTCCCGTCTTTCCTCCAGTGCTGTTTAAATGGAGATCTCATAGCATATTGGAGACAGATGATTGTTCTGTAAAATGCTGCCTGCTTAATGCCGAGTTTAATATCCGGCAATAATTACCACACATTTCAGAGACGCTGCGCTTTAGGAACAGGTGCCTAATGTCACCATTTCAGTTATTTTCCACCAGGCTCACTTATATCCACTCATGCTTGGGATGAGTAAAATAGCGAGATAGCAGAAGAAAAGGAGAATCCGTCATTTCAGCCAGCCCTGGATCTCCTGTCCTGCCATTCTCAGGCTGCGATGGGGCAGAGAGGAGCACATTCGAGAAGCACATTAAGCAGGAAGCAATTAACACGGGCACGGTAGTTAATTTGGGCTTTAGTGCTGTAGCAGCTGGAAATGTGAACACTGGTGCTACAATATCTTATCTCCTCTTCAGTCCTGCTGCATTAACAAAAGTGTTACGCAAAAGAGGATTTGCCTGGAATGAAAAAGGCCACATATGCAGACTGTACTTATAATACAATAGAACTGATAGAAGAGGGATTTACATTTACATTTATATATATATATATATATATATATATATATATATATATATATATATATATATATATATATATATATATATATACCTTTGTGTGCATTAAAAGATATATATATATATATATATATCTTTTAATGCACACAAAGGGTCCATTTTTAGTTCCTATTTTTATGTCCTAAATTCATTCATCTATTTTTTTTGTTTGTTTTTTGCCAAAATAAACTGAAAAATCATTTACTGCTGAGATCCTGCCACATCATGGTAATATTTACAGTGGGATTTTTGTATGTTTTCTGCAAAAATGGCTAAAGAGTCATCAATCAGAGGGTTGTTTAAGAAATCCACATCATGGTTCTTCTATGGTAACCTTTTCTGAACCCTTTATTTTTAAGAATGTAATAGAAAGAGAGAGAGAGAGAGAGAGAGAGAGAGAGAGAGAGAGAGAGAAAGAGATAGAGAATATAAATATCTTAATATTTTGTGGGCCAGCATGATGTGTCATATTAAAATTATTCTGTTAAATCTATTAACATTTTTCCATGAAAGTCATAATGTCATAATTAATATTCAGCGCAGTGCAAAAGTTTGTACACCCTCACCATGAAATGATATAACTGACACTTTTTTCAGATGTTCATTCCTTCATCAGGTAACAAAATGGTCATGCTAAAAAAAAAAAAGTGCATGTTAGAAAAACACATTATGTTTCTGATTCTACATGCTTCTATGGTCTGCTATTTTTACCTCTTTTTTTTTAGTTATTTCTTCTGCTCTTTTACTCCTACCTTGTGTCTGTCATTTTCATTTCTGCACTGCAAGAGAAGAGCTCTTAAATAAAGAAAAAAATTATCTCACTGTTACCCACAATTATCTCACAAAATGTTTCTCACTGCAAGGTTATTATATACAAATATAAAACCATTAACTATATTTCTGCATTTATTAATTTCAGGCTTAAAATTGTTTTATTCTATCGGCAGGTCATTTTACTTCATTCTACAAGTAAACACATCTACCAAAAGAATAAGACAATTTCAAGCTTGAAATGAGTAAAAATATCTAGAAATAAGCTTAATACTTTAATATTTGTATAAAAACAATCTAATAAAGAGAAATAGTTGTTGAATTTGCCTGTATTGGAGATTTGTTTACTTGCTCCTAACAATTTGATATTTCTTTATATCTTTATTTTTTTATTTGTTTGTTTTGGGTCTTGGAATAGCTATTTCCCTGATTTTAATTGCCTTTTAACTTCTCATACCTTAAAAAAAGCAAACATATATTGCCTGCTTTATGTTATTAAAATTAGTTTACTGTCATGTCATGGGTGTACAAACTTTTGAGCTTGGTAATAAAAATAACCTTTAAATGAAAATGAAATTACTGTGTGTTTTGTGGAAATGTAAATTTGAGGTACTTTATTCAGTTTTTTCACCCAGATAGCAAGAAATGTGCAAACTTTTGTGCTCAACTGTTGTTTTTTTGTGTCTGCCACATTTTACACACCAAGGAATGTATTTGTGTGTGAACCAAATGTGTTTAAGCGTTTAAGCAGAGCTGGGAAACACGTCTGTCATCTGTGTCACAGGCGATTGTCAAAACAAACATGCCAGGAACAAGTGAGGGACACGGCCACCATGGCCACATCCGCCAGATTTAACACAGCTCCAACCACACGGCATGAACTTTTCAACAGAGAGAGCGAGAGAGAGAGAGAGGAAGTGAGAGAGAAGGAATGCAGAGACAGTAAGGAGACAGACCATTAAAAAAGGGCATGTGTATAATAGCATACTTGTATACGGTGTATTGCACCCATACTCTATACAACATACTATTCCTCGTAGTATTCTGTAGTATACAACACAGTATTTAAGAATTGTCTTTTGGTCATGTGACTCTTGGACTAAATTCAGCCAGGGACGAGGTTCCCTCTGTATTATGTTTGCTTTATTTCGGTGAGGACTTTTAGTTAAAAATGTTTTAACTTCTCAGTTTAAAGCAATAATGGAAGGATATAGAAGAGAAAGCGTTTAAGTCTATCAGAAAAGGCTTAAATGATTATCATGTAACAGGAGTGCAGTGTAAATACAGTATCAGCACAGCTAAAGTGACTTAAGTCATAAGTGACTTCAGACATTTTCTGCTCTGTATCAACTAAACAGTCACAGACAAGATCAGCTGAGAATTAAAAAGATTATAAGGAAAAACGATATTCATAATAAATGAATGAATGTGTTATATATTGGGTAAGACACAAGTAAAAACTAGCAAAAGAACAAGCTCTTTGAACATAGTGGTCAGTTAGCGTTAGCTAAGTTATCTAAGCTACGTTTTAGTTACTTGCTAGAAAGAAGGTTTAACTGTTAAACTGTTAAGAGCCATTTAACTGTTGCTAATAGCTATAAATTAGCCAGAGGGTAGGTATAAAGAAACAAAGAAGTATAAAAGACAGAAATATAATAATAAGAAATCTAAAAGAAAGAAAGAAAGAAAGAAAGAAATTTGTTCTAGTAGTTATCTAAATATTTGGAGCACACTGAAATGATTAATGTTGTTCACATACTGTATAATACAAACTGCTTTTGGACAGGGTTTAGTATGAGTAGTGGCCATGGTATCTCATTTCAAGCACCAGAGACAGATGTTAAGAAAGAGAGAGAGAGAGAGAAGGAGAGATGCATCTGTCTCACAACCGTATCAGATCTGACAGAAACAAACTTGGTGACTTTTTGTCCAACAAAATTAACAGCCATTGCTCACAATCACACACAGAGTCACGAACAAAGGTACTGTATCAGTGTGTGTGTGTGTGTGTGTGTGTGTGTGTGTATGTGCGTGTGTGTTGCAGCTTTGTGCAGGGACATCTGCATCTTTTATATGGCCCAAAACCACCAGCATCATTTAGTCCACTTACTTTCAATGTGTTTAGCAGCAAAAAAAAAAAAAAAAAAAAAAAACCCAAATGCATAAAGCAAGGCCATTCCACATGTGGCACATTTGTTTTGTTGCTTGGAAACTTATTGTTAAACGAGGGATGAGGAGGAGAGAAAGAGAGTGAGTTGGAGTGAGAGAGAGAAAGAGAGAGGGAGCAAGATGGAAAGCAAATAAATAGCATTGCAGTTCACAGCAGAAAATAAGTGGCAAACATAATGAGAGTGAAAAGCATTAAAAGCTCTTAATTTATGGCTGTGGACTGTTTGTCATTTGGCTCAGCTACTGCATTGTTGCGTAAGGAGAAGTGAGCTAATTACATTCACGCTGGGATAAAGAGCTAAATGGAAGGAGGTCTGCAGTGCACACACTCACTCACACACACACACACACACACACACACATACATTTACACACACAAGCATACGTACTTTGTGTCTGCATTACCACAACTCTCTGCAACAGATGTGGACCTAGGTATTGTCTTCCACGATTTGCCTTTATACCTTTATAGCCTTTATAGGGGAAAGAAAGAAAGAAACAAGCAAATAAACAAACAAATAAACAAACAAACAAACAAATAGAAACAGAGAAATGAAAATACCAACAAAAATAAGCAAAAATTCCAATAAGTAATGAGCAGGGAAAAAAAGAAAGAAAGAAAGAAAATACCAATAATGAAGGAAAAGGGACAGACAGAAAGAAAGAAAGAAAGAAAGAAAGGGTAAGGCTCAACATGATGCTGCCACCACCATGCTTCACCATGGAGATGGTGTTATCAGAGTGATGAGCTGTTCTGGGTATCCACTACGAAATTTAGGTCCCATCAGACCAGAGAACATTTTCCACTTTTATAAAAGAATAATAAATAAAAAAATAATAAAAGAAAGAAAGAGAGAAAGAGAGAGAGAAAGAAAGCAAGCAGTGCTCCACAGTTCTTTACACCATGTGCATGTATGTCGGGTATTTACTGGTGTGCTGCGTCGCTGTTGTGGTTGTTGTTGTTTTGGCTTGCTAGTAAATAATGAAAGAACACAACGCAGAGGAAGCAAACATGGTGTCAGGCAGCCACAAAGAGAGCGAGAGAGGGAAGCTGTGGTCTCTCACCCTCCCTTTCTCTCTAACACTTGTTTTTCCCATCCATTCTCAGCACTCGTTTATAGCCTGGTTCACATCTTTGATAACTCGTGTTCAACATTCCCGAACATTTATCTGTTTTTTCTCTAAAACCATCCGGTCCGGAATGCCTCCTGTGAGCCACTTCCCCTTCTGTGGTACCATCAGGCACTGAGGCACATGTTCGTCAAGATCAGGTTCTCGTGTCTGTATGGTCACATTTGCTAGGAATTCAAAACAAAACACTGTTTGGAAGTTCAAAAAATAAAAAAAAAATAAAAAAAACTTTGATCCAGAGTTCATTGGAGGGCTTTTTTGTGCTAGTCTGTGTCACTGAATATACCACAGAAAATCTGTAAATGCAAAGGAGCCAATCCTAGACACGCTGTCTCTTTGATGTGCGCGATCGCTAACATTCTGCCCCGATTATATCCTTTGTGCTTCAGACATGCTGCTCTCATCAGAGTGAAGTAAAAAAAGAGATCAGATCAGTAATAACCACCACATGGGTAGCTTTTGTCTGTGCGGTTTTTCGGTAATAAAATGCCAGTATAAGAGCTGTGTGTGTGTGTGTGTGTGTGTGTGTGTGTGTGCATGAGGGTGGGTGGGTGGGTATAAGACAGGTCTAAAAGGTTACACTTGCTTTGACTTCTAAGCTCATCAAATTATTCCTGTGTCATCATTTTTCTGAACTCAGGACAGAATCTGTGGTCATCGCTCTTAGGTTCTTCACCTTATAACTCACATCTGCTGGACAAACACACAACACGCACCACACACAATTATTTGCTATTTTTGTTTTATTGTGCTCAAGTTCAGGTCTGATTTGTGATCATATTTTATTTTTGCTGCAATAATAGTGAGCCACATTTATCAAAATGGATACACTTTGATAAGGTATTCAATAATAATCCAGTATGTACAGGAAAAAAAAAACATTTGTGTCATTAGTTTATATAAATTTATGTATAAGGAGACCTTAGTTTATCAGTTTCCAATCATATAGTTTGTGAATTATGAATGCCGTCAAACTTAAAATTCTTTTAGACACAGATTTACTGAAAATCTTGTAAAAATTGTTGTTCCATATGAATGATTTGACAAAGAGCCGACCAAAACAAATCCTTAATTTAAAACAAATAAGACTAGCTATGCAATTATAAAAGAAATGGATTGCTATGAAATGAAGAAGAGTTAGTGTGCGTCTATAGTAGCCAACGTGCAGTAGTGGTTGAGCTTCATTACAAGAAGATAATAAATGATGAAAAGAGAAAGAAAGAAAGAAAGACAGAAAGAAAGAAACTAAGAGATCAAGGGTAATTATCAACATGATGCTTCCACCACCATGCTTCACTATGTGGATGATGAGCAGTGTTGGGTTTCCACCAAATTTAGTGCTTCAATTTGTGGCCTCATCAGACCAGAGGACCTTTTTCCACATGTTTGCTAAGTGTCTAACATGTCTTTTGGCAAAGTCCAATAGGGATTACATGGGGTTCACCACTTCGATTAAAGAATAATAAAAGAAAATGACATTTTGTCACTTTCAGCTCTCTGTGAGCTTTGCTTTTTATAGAGTTTCGTGAGTGTCACTAAATGTAAATGAGCTGTGGCGTGTTCGCGCTTGATACGGGTGATTAGGATTCATCCAAAAAATGCTTGTGAGAATGAAGAAAATCAACATTACTGAAACTTTTGTAAAGTTCTGGCAGGATTTTTTAGTTTTGTTTGGCTGACAAAAACGTTTACTCACAGCTTTACGAAAACATTGATAAATGATGACCAGAGTGCAGTCGTAGATGTACACAGCTCGTCATGTGAATATCGCTTTAATCGTTCCCTCTGTCACTCCACAGCTCAAACAGCTCTTACTGAGTTATGACAGAGGCCATGTGTGAACAGAGTTAGCAGGATTATAGTCTGTGTGCTCAAGAGCTAAAGGATCCTCACACAAACATGAAAAGAAGTGGTGACAGCCATGTTGGCATCAAACACACATCCACCACTGCTTGAACTGATTAAGTTATAGTTTCACTCGAAAACGAGCTGATGAATGCCTTCCAAACCCTAAAACACCGCATCTTCAGCTAAAGTGTTGAGGAATCTTGCGGAACTCCGATCTACAAGTGTTTACCATTAAGATTTCTTTTTCAAAAAAAAAAGTTGCCAAGACGCAAATACTTTCACAAGCTGTGTGGGGTAAAACGTATGAGTATAAATTAACATAATAAGCCACAGAAAAATGCCGCAGTGGTTGAAAAAACATGCTGTGGTCTCTGAAGATGAGGCCCAAGTGTTGATTTCAAACCCAAATCC
Source organism: Pangasianodon hypophthalmus (assembly GCF_027358585.1). NCBI lineage: Eukaryota > Metazoa > Chordata > Actinopteri > Siluriformes > Pangasiidae > Pangasianodon > Pangasianodon hypophthalmus. The sequence continues at coordinate 4,617,550 of NC_069734.1, read as the reverse complement.
TTAGATAAACCCTGAACTCAGCGTTTTGTAGCCAAACACAGTTTTCTTTTTTTTCTCCCGACAAATACACATGTGCTTGTTTTATACCAACCATCCACAAAGCTGTTAAATGAAATTGAGAAAAAAAGATCTTTTATATAAATACAGTTAATATCATTCTGTATTTCTTATATGATAATAACAACCCTGCTTTGTGGTTGCCTTACACCTGGTTTATTCTTTATTAGAAATGCTTCTGAAACAAAATTCAGAAAGCTTTGGGTATTCATGGCTTTTCAGAACAGTACAAGGATCTTAGCTGTCCTTCAAACAAGTTGCAAGGAGTAAAAAGCAATTAGTGATAGGTGAAAATAGATGATTTATTTTTCCTGAGTCTGAAATGAGGATATGCAGCTTACTTTTTGCCTCATCTGATGAAGACAATACAAAATTGTATGATTTATTGGCAAATGCGTATTTAACACACTGTTGACAAAATTGATTACAGTTTTACTTACATAGAATATTGCATGACTTAAGCCTTTTTATTTTTACAAGAACAGATGCTTGTATGATTCCATATTACCATTTAACATTGAATGGGCAAGCAACCTTATAAATATAGAAAAATAAACTACACATATTATAGTAACTAGGAAGGCTGAAGTACTACGGCAACAAATGCAAGCTTCATTTAAAAAATCCAAACTGTAGTCAGACATGCACGGGTAAAACACACTGGCATATGGGTGTATGTAGATTAGACAAGAGGTGGAAGTAAGGTCAGAAATGGCAGACGAAACAAACATAGGGCTGAAGCCCAAAGCCAAAAAAATGGCAAGACTTCGCAATGTGAGAGTGTTTGTGTCTTGTGTGTATAGTCCTCCAATAAGAATCCTTAATGAACCACAGATACAGAGGGAGTCTGGGAGTGGGGGTTTGTGATCCGGGTGTAGTTAGATGAGCCTCATCATGACTGTGACAAGTATAAAAACAGTCCCTGAACACAGAATCCGAAAGGAAAAGCTCTGCTGCGCTATTGTAGGTTCCCACCAACCAATATTGCCAAGAAACTTTAAAGAATGACACGTCATACTTTATCTGTTTATAGTTATGTTTAATGTTGTCGAACATCTGTGAAACAAGTTAGTTCCTGTTATTAATTATGCAATAGTAGCTATAAATAGTCGTTCCCACAACAGCCTCTCGTTTTTTCTCACCTTAAGTTTATAAGCCAAAAAAATTGCAGCTTACTGGCGGTTACACAGCGTTGACACCAGAGACTACTTTCGTAAATGTTAAATAAACATCAAGCAGAAACAAACAGAATGTAACACAAACAGAGACTGCAGATCCCCAGACAAGAAATGTGTCCTGCACCAGATTAGGGCCAAATGTTGTGCTTCGGATCAACATAACAAAGATGGTCTGGTGTATTTTTGCACAAAAGCCCAATATCGGACCTGATCTGATCTAGGCATCTGTGCCAAAACAGATTTAAAACCTAGCCCAGGTCCGAATGTTGTATTTACAGTAATATCCGGCCTACTATCTGGCACAAACCTGGTTCAGAAGTGGTTCAAACTCAAATCAGTGAAACCAAATGATCAAAAAATTATGCTTTTTTTAAAACAAAATTGTTACTGTTGTCATAATAGCATTTTCCAAGTGTAAACCATTTTTAAAAATACAAGTCTATAATGTCTTTCAGTGCAGCAGCCACTTTAGGAGCAAACCACTCCCACAATTCATCACTCCTATAGCTGTTAGCTGGTAACGGGAAACGTTTGGTTCTAGTAGCAGATGCTTGGATGAAATTGGTGCAAATCTGCATTGTTGACTATTTCCTGACTCTGTTGGTCCATCATCCCGAACGTGCTTGCTGTCAGGGTCAGGATCAAACCATGGCACTGTGAGGCAGCAATGCTACCTGCTGTGCCACACGTGTATGACTTTATAATCAAGCATGCTCATTATTGAGCTTTGCACTACAGCATGTGTGTATACCTAAAGATTGCTCCAGTATATCTATAGTTCCAGTGGGGCAAAATCTTGGCAGTCATACAAGGAACAGCCTTAAGAACTATCGTTACGCATTAAACGCATTTGTGTTATGTGCTGTTTCTCTGAAAATCAACTTCAGTCTTTTGAGTTGGCATAATTTGTGGTTTTACAGTGTGTAACACATGTGTATCACTCGTTTCTTTTGAAAGTTGAGAAACTATAAAATTGCCCCTAGGGAAGAAAGACGGCCTATAATTTCTGTTTAACCGTATACCAGTCAAGGCACATAAAAACAACTAACAGTCAGTCTGGGCTATTGTTTATATCGATGCAGTTTACTGCAAACAGTCGAGTACTTGAGATAATCTTGTTTAGCGTTGTATTTCTGAATCTTGACATGACCAGAAGCTGACACTCGAGCCTCAGCCTGTCCGATATGCTTTTATTGCCCATATAAAAAAAGTGGTTTTGCTTTGAAACAGTTGCGCCTGGCAGGCGCAGCCATTTTGACTGATATGCTTTTACATCATAAAAGTGACTCATATTTGATATAAACGTTGGCGCTGTAAAAGTGTGACCCAGTCTAGGTCTGTTTTATTCGCTGCCAGCTGATATCAATAACTCATTTCAGGAAAGCCATTACTAAAGCTGATTGTTAACGTATATCTGCCTCGCGACAGCTGGAATAGAAACAGTGATTAATTTACTGCCGATGCATGTGTAGGATTAAACTGCACAGTACGACTAGTTTTGCATCTAGCATGTTTACATCTTTGTAGTTTTTCTTCTAATTGGCAGCAAAGTATATTATAAGTGTGCGCCAGTGCCTTTATTTTTCATCTGAGCTCAATGCCGTGTGTGTGCATGAGTGCGTGCGTGTGCGTGTGTCTGTGTGTGTGTAAGCCTACAATTCAGTTAATCAGCTAGGTTTCCAGAAAACATAAAATACTGGAACGATTGAAGTGCCAATGACGTCTTTACTGTGAAAGAGAAAGAGAAAGACAGGTGCATTTTTGCAAAAAAAAGAAAAAAAAAGAAAATGTGTGTACAGCATTACCCGAACCTCTCATGACATTTACCTGCATCAATCCAGGCTAAAAAGGTTTAGTTCAATTGAGTGTGCATGAATAGTCAATAAATGTTACTCAAAGCCAGGCTGCTGAGTGCAAACCAACTCCCAAATAGCCTCAATATATTTTTGCATCCCAGAGGCTCGATACATCTAAGTATCCCCCGATTAATCAACAATAGCACACACTGTTTAGACGCCTTCTTCTTATTTATAGCTGTCAAGAGTTTTTTTAAACCACGTTTATTTGTTTGTTTTCCTGCCATCACCCGAGGACATTTACAGCGTTCGTTTTTAGCAATCGTTTTCATCCTGCTTCATTACGGTCGACGTTTAATCATCGTGTTTGTCCCCGCGGAACCCACTAACGACATTTCCCAGAACATTGCACTGAGCATGCTCGGTGAATACTGGACCCGTGAAGAAGTTCTGGCCTATGAGATGCCAAAACTGCAGCCAAAATTGTGTTTAACAAGTGAAAAGCCTTTTCGCAATTAAAGCGCCAGTGGTTATGAATTGGAGAGTTGTGCCTCCAGGATTAAATGCACTCTCTTGACTTCTTCTCCTTGTGGCTTTCCATGATTTGAAACAACCGAATGCATTTTTACAAAAAACAGAAGTCTGAAACAAGTCAAACACAAGTGGTGACACTGCTAACCTTTGCTGTGACCCCTGGAAATATCAAACACATGAAGAATGGGTTCGGCATGTGGATTAGGTGTGTGTGTGTGTGTGTGTGTGTGTGTGAGGGCAGATCCGTGTGCTGGGCCATGTTTAAGACCAGGTTGGGGATTTGGCAGGTGGTGCTCCCCTGCTTGTGGTTCACACCATTGAGCGCTTTGATCTTTCTTACTCAGGTGTGACGGCTCGCTGGCTGCCTGGGGTTCAGGCCTCCACGGGAAAAGGCCATATGCTCCAAAACAAAGCATGAGAAAGGATACGAGACCGCAAAAGATATAAGGACAAGTGATGATGATAATAATTATGATAATGATGATGACAGCAAATGTCATAACATTGCTAGAAAACACATACTGATAATACAGGATCTGTAACACTTTCTATAAAGCCTATATTCATAAATCATTACAAGTGCACTTATAATTTTTTTTTTAATTTGGTAATGCCTCATAAAGCTCTGCGCAATAATGTGCTATAAATAATTCCTTGATACTTATAATCATGTTGTAACGTGTCACTAATTATTATAATGCCATGGGCTGTACTGCATAAGCGTTATAACAGTGCATAAATATATAGCAACTGAAATATTTATTAATAATTTCATATAGATTCAAAACATTTAAAATGATAAAGCTTGTGCATTGAGTGTATCAAGTAAAGTTTATACAGTATATTATCGGTATAAAGTAACTGTAAAATGTATTAACAATTATAAAAACAATTATAAAAACACATTTACATTACAAACACTTCATTCCAGACTAACTACAAAAACACTTTCAGTTTGAAAATTTTAATGTCAAAATAGCAAAAAGCACATGTTTGCAATTAATCTGGGATAAAGCTTTTCCATATGCCATTGCAAAAAGTTAAATAAATCTTTTTTTATATATATATATGTATATATATATATATATATATAAAAAATATATATATATTTATATATATATATGTCTGACAACTTACCTATTATGATAAATGTGTGTTAATTTAACACATTTACTTTACTTGATCCACTAAATGATGACATTTTAAATGTTTATAATGTTACAGCAGCTTTATAATTATTCACAGGTCATTATTAGTTATAAAGGTTGTTTAGAATAGCTTATGGCATTATAATGAATAGTGCCACTTTTGTTATGATTATAAAGTTAATAAGGAATTACTTATTATTAGAGCTTTATGAGACATTATTAGAACTTACAAAAATGTTTACAAGGAATTATTACTGACTTACAAAGAATTATAAGCACAGGTATAATGATTTATGAATATGGGTTACTATATGATCCTTCAGGAAGCAGCATTAACACCAAAAATTAAAAAATATTCAGTTGAAGGCAAACGTTTGCATGTACCAGGTTTTTTGGATGGAAAAAAGAAAAAGGAAAAACCTCCTTCTGGAATTCATAAATGTAAAAATGAAATATGAGTATATTCTGGAACAAGATAACAATTCAAAACATCAGGAAACATCAGCAGAAGAAGAATTTGAAAAGTGTATTACGGAAAAAGTGTATTAAGAGGAACGGGAAGATATTCCAAGCAATCTGGTAGATTTGGAACAGAGGTCTCAGGAAGAAAGTGTGGGATAGTGGAATACAGATTACACCTGAGAAGATCTAAAAGTTCAAACGATATTAAGATTTTGTTATTGGTAGCATTTTCAATATTAATATGTGTGTTAGGGCATCATGGTGGTGGTGCAGCAGGTAGTGCTGCCGTCTCATAGCTCTAGGGTCTCTGGGTTCACATGTTCTCCCCATGTCCATGTGGGGTTCCTCTGGGTTCTTCGGTTTCCTCCCACCTCCAAAAAACATACCAGTAGATGGATTACAACCTAACAAGGCTCTAATAAATTTCTCCTAAGTGTGAATGTGTGTGTAAATGTGTGTATGGTGCCCTGCGGTGGACTAGCATCCAATTCAGGGTGTATTCCTGCCTCGCACCCAGTGTTCCCGGGACAAGCTCTGGATCCATCATGACCCTGACCTGGATAAAGTGCTTACTGAAGATGAATAAATGAATGAATGAATGATTATCAACAATCCAAACCATTTCATAAAAACATTAAGCAACATCAGCAGAAGAAGAATTTGAAAGTGTGTGCCAGTATATTAAATGTCAAGAAGAATGGACAAAGACTTTCCAAGGAATCTGGTAAATTTAGTACAGGGGTTCCAAAATATTTCTGATCCAAAAAGATTCAACAGGTTGCTCTGAGAATATGTTTTTGAATGTGTGCTATCAAATCTTGTGATAATGAAGGAACACCCCTGAAATCCTAACACACAAACATCTTCTTGCTGCAAATTAAATGTTTTTGTCTTCTAAATGTTGCTCTATTTAATAATTTTTTCCCCTGAATTTTCATTTTTTTCATATAAACTTACAAACCCACACTCTCTCTTTCCCCAGTTTGAGGTTCTTAGACTGTCTGCACTACAGTCACACAAAGGTCAAATGTCCAGTAACAGTTATTCGAGTTATATTTTATTACAGCTGCTTTAATGATCACATTGCACTTTTAATACCCTCGGGATAGCTATGCTTCAAAAACCACATACTAACCTACTAACCATGCCCAACTCACTGGGCAAGCTCTTCATATCAAGTCTGCTAAAAACCTCTTTCATCCTTCAATCCAAAACTGTGTTTAAGGAAAATATTGCCTTGGGCTATAGAAAGGTCAAACTGGATTTAATAGGGTTCCTGACCGCAAAACAGTATCTGCACCGTTTTTATAATTAATGTTTAATGTCTGTTTATAGTAATAGCATAAAGGCTGCAGGTCTGCGTTTTGCATATCTGAGCTTGGATGAAAACAAATTATCATTTTATGTGATGTCTGTCAGCCACACCTTTTTTTTTGCAATAAAAATATGTTTGATTTAAACAAATAAGATTTGTCTACAAAATAGGAAATTAGCCTAATAGGGCTTTAGTTAATGAGTTCATATTCTCAAAGCCTCTGCAGAGGAAAAAAGTTATTGCTATTTTGTCATAATTTGGCAGCCATTGTTTTTACTCTGCCTTTTATTATTTCTTATGGCCTAATTAAGCTATTAGCCACTATAGAAATTCTTGCACATTCCCAAAAGCATTGAAACGCTCCTCTTTGTTGTGCAGCCAAGCACTCCGAGTTGGCTGTTTTGGCTCTGAAATATTATGACTGTGTGGTTGCATGCTGAATTTTTCAAAAGAGATGACAGAGTGCAAGACCTCTGTGAACTCACCCTCACCTCTGCAACCACTCAGGCTAAAAAAAAAAGAAAAGTGGGCTGCAATGCATAGAGTCTGGCCTCGGTGACCACAGGTTTATTATTGTGTCTCTCAATTTCAGTTAATTTTTCCAGCAGTTTTCAATTTGCTTTTGAAGCTCTGTTTTTAGTAAGCAAAATGATGCCGACCATACAGCGACAGCGACTACTGACCCTAATATGTCATTAACAAATCTAGTATAACATCATAAAAGCTCCATTACATGTTTTGGTAACATTAAATATAAGGGTAGTGCTCATAGGGCTACATGACTCCTACTTAAACACGTCATAACTTATGTTAATATTTATAAAGGCTTAGTCCAACAATCTGCTTAATTGTAGTAATTAATCTCCAATCAAGTCTTTACATATTACATTACTAAAATAAAGTTATAAATAAATAGTATCTTGCAAATTACCTATAAAGAGGAATAGGGCTACATGACACCTACATAAGCAATTCATAACTTACATAAATGGTCTGCAACAATAATTTATTAATTAGTCTTTAATCAAGTGTTTCCATATTACATTACAAAAATAAAGATATTAGTAAATAGCATCTTACAACCTACCTATAAGCCTACATGACTCCTACATAAGCCCTTCGAAATAGACATACTCTTTGCTTAATCTGGCAACTGCCCATTTTTTGTAATAACATATGATCAATTGTTTCCATATTACATTATAAAAGTAAACTTAGAAACCTTTATTAATAATTACTGTCGTACAGTAAACCTATAATGAGGAATAGGGCTCATGACTTCTACATATGCCCTTCATAACTGACATTAACATTTTTAAAGGCTTATTTTGGTATTGGTGTCATTTTTGTAGTTAATCTGGATTCTGGAACGTTCAGACTCAGCCGTAAAGACTTCTTTTGTCAGTTTTAGTTCCAAGCTGACATAACTTCTAAATGATGAAGTTTAGAAGTTTATGACAACTGACTTTGTCGCCGAATGTATTTCTGGTCATATAATATTGATTATTTGACAGTTTTCCTAAAGAGATAAAGACTGTTATAAATACATATGACATTGTAGTGAATGATTTATGTATATTCTCTCTGGTCATTGCTTAAGTTTCATGTTTATGAAGTTTTTATACTGTATGTATAGCAAAACCATGACATTGTCATGAGTTGACTTGTAAAAAGTACAACTTTTACATCCCAGAAGTATGCTAAGATACAATGTTAGTTGTTATAACATTTGTATGTAGGTCCTGGAGAGCGTCATAGCAACCTAATGTAACAACCTAATTGACAAAATTAGTCTTTACAACCGTGATGATTGTTGGAATAAACATTCTTAAAAGTTTATCGTGGATTATGTCAGTTATGTTAGTAATGAAGGGCTTATGTAGGAGTCAGGTAACGCTAGGAGCACTACCCTTAGGTTTAGCCTTACCAAAAATCTATCTTTATTGTGTTCTATTAAACTTTTTATCATCAATTTCAGGATTTTGGTCAAATTTGACTGAAGCAGACACTAGGACAGGTGATTGCTGTTGAAATAAGCCTTTATAAATGTTCAAATACCATTGCCAGTTGTTATAAAGGGCTTATGTAGGTTTAATGTAGCTCCATTAACACCACAGTATATTACTGAAAAAGATCAGTGCATGTATATTTCTCAAAAGTTCTGTATTCACAATGTGTTATGAATGGGTTAATACATATTATGTAGTATAAATTATAATACTTAACAATCCTGTATAATTGCTTAATAAATAAAGTGTGTAACTCTTTATAGAGTATACAGTATAACTTCATAACATTAGATTACATAATGCATTATAATACCTGTTAATAACAACAGAGTGGGCAATAATGTTGTAATGCATTATAACACAATCTCTGGTGTAGTATCTGACCTGCAGGTTGTAATGCAGGACTTACTATGCATTATAACATCTCTATAGTGTTCTAATGAACAAATATCCTGTTGTGTAACAATGTTTTACATATAACTACAAACATTTATATAGACTCATTCCAAGCATTATAAGATACTATGTATGCTATACGGCCTGCTATAAATGTATGTTTAATCTTAACAGGCCAATTTTATCCCTCATTCATAAGATCATCATCACTGTTAATATCCCTGATATTGTCATATCATATCTCCTGCATATTTCTGAACTGTGACAACTTTTGGATTAAAAGGTTTACTTGGTATTTATGTCACTATAGAATTAAAGTGCTATACAGGACTGTGGAGTAAGGACCGAAGATGAAAACTTCACCGCTGTCAGGCGTAGCAATATTTCTAATCGGGATGGACAGTTCAAGACGTTTCTGCATTTGATCAGATCAGTGTTCCTGCTATTTTTCTGAAGAACTCAGATGGGCGTTTAAACGCCTTTTTGACTGCACTATTTCCTGGATGTGAATCATGCGTGCCAGAACCACAGCTCGGCTGTGGCAGGCAAATTTCCAGCTCATGTGGATTTCATTAGAGGAGGTGAAAGAGGCAGGCGGCCCTCCTTATCTTCATAACGTCCCTGATAAGAAAGAAAAAAATGTTTATTCAATAATCAGTCCTGCTCTTCGAGATATATTCTGTGTTATAGAAAATTGGCATCACAAATCAGGTTACAGACCACCCAAAAGTTTACATAGCATGTGATGTGTGGATGTATAGCTTGACAAGCGAAAGTGGATGTGAGCGCTTGATGGTTTGGAGATATAAACACACACGCATGTATATGGGACGGAAAATACACAGCCAGGCCATTAACGAACATACTTGGCTGGCAGATCATCCCACATTTCACGGCTGTAGCCATTCCGTCCTGCTCTGACATTTCTTCCATTGTTGTTTGCAGCTTTCTGTTTTTATTGCTCCAGTGCTTAACAATGTGTTACTGTGGAGAATTGGAAGCTTTGCCTGATTTTCTCTCCCACATAACCGCCAGAGAAGGAGAGACACGTTTCATAAACCAACTTTAAATGCACGCTGACTGCATTCCCTTCTTGCCTACCTCAGCATTCTCTATAAACACACTAAATGCTTTGACACTTTGTATGGCTCTCGCTGTTGTGTATCGTTGGGTGTTTGTCAAACTTTTATTACCCAAACTCTGAGTGAGCATTCGCATCCAGAGTTTTTAAACTATGATATAGTATGCTAATCTGATTTCATACATCTCTCACTCACATCATCGAAATGACACAATGCTGGTGTTTCTGAAGAGCCAAAGTTCACGCTGGTAACATATATGTAATAAATTGGAGAAAGAAAAATCGACTGGATTAAAGTGCAATGATGGCGAATTGTGGACTCCAACTGATTTATGTTTGACTCTATTGTGAGAAGAATAATTGGCATGTTGCCCTAGTAGCCCATCATGAATCATGAATACAATACAATATGTATATAAACTTACTAGCCACTTCATTAGGAACATCTGTACACCTGATCATTGATTCAGTTATCCAGTCAGACAAGCATGTGGCAGCAGTGCAATGCGTAATATCATGCAGATACAGGTTAAGAGCTTCAGGTAATGCTCACATCAAACATTAGAATGGGAAACAAAATCTCAGTGATATCAGTAACTTTGATACGGTTGTTAGTACCAAATGGGCTGAGATGCTTTTCTGCTCACCACGGTTGTAAAGAGTGGTTATTTGAGTTTCTGTAGCCTTCCTGTCAACTCGAACAAGTATGGCCATGACCTCTCTCATCAACAAGGAGTTTCCACCCCCAGAACCCATTCTGTATACACTCTAAAGAGAAGATCCAAGGAGATCAGCACTTTCTGCAATACTCAAACCAGCAACAACCACGCCACAGTCCAAGTCACTGAGATCACTGAGGGTTTTTTTCTCCACTCTGATATTTGCCTTGCTTTGAACTTTAACTGATGCTCTTGACCTGTATCTGTATGCTTTTATGCATTGCATTAAATCTTTAATAATATATTAGTAATACTTTAATTTAGCAACTGGGAAAAGAAAGAGAGAAAGAAAGAAAGAATATAGATTGGCAGGAATTCTTAACTTCTGTCCAAGGGACCTACTGGCTTACAAGATTCTAGTTTTATTAATAATTAATTAAGTATTAATTAAACTTTTATCATATCTATGCACTTCTATGGCTTCTTTCAAATCTCAGCTGACAACCTTTTTCTTCACACAATATTCCTCTTTTATACACTTTATATCTCTTAGAATATGAATTGGACCCTTTTAGGACAGCCACATCTTTGTCAAATCAACCAGAACATCAGTCTTGAGATACTCTTTACTTCCGGAGAAAGAAATGACATGCTGTTGCTCAGTGATAGAAATGCTGATTTCAGGATTTGGAGTGGGTCTTTATGTTGCGCTAATTTTTCCCTGATGTGAGAATTAGAGCACTATTCAATACTTTTTTGGTAAGTTTGCACACGTTGGATGAAATCTGACAGCCTGCGGGTCTCAGGTTTGACACCTGCACGCTAAAGGATCCTCAAATTAAATGTCCCTTCGTGTCTTTATTAGCTCCGTGCTCACTACAGAGGATTACGGTACGGCTGAGACATGCCTGTTTGGGGCTCGGCTGAAACAGTTCCAATGTATGCGAGTGTGTGAATGAGTGTGTGTGTAGTGGTTGTAGTGTTCAGACTACTCACCAGACTAATTAACCAAACAGACGCGGCCCAGCGCTGCAACCCAGCACTATTCTAATTTGAGCTGCCATAATTGAAGTGACAACTTAATTACAACCTGATAATATCAAGCTGTCCTTGTAGACCTGTCAAGCCTCCTCTCTCTCTCTCTCTCTCTCTCTCTCTCTCTCTCTCTCTCTGTCTCTCTCTCTTCATTCTTCTTCATTTTCTCCATCTCTCTTAAGGCCTAATTATTAAAAGACACCCAACAGGTTTTGGACAAAGCATAGATCCCCCATCTCGTAACTTTGTTTTATAGCATTTGCTACATAATTAAGCTGTAATAAGTCACTTTGTCTCATTTATATATACAACATTTATGAGCAGCTCTACATCTAGGCACAGACTTGTTCATTGTCCTTCCCCTCTGCCCCAATACAGTGTTACAGTGTCTACTAAAGAAGCTAACAACATGGCACTCTTGTTTTGGTAACACTATCAATGAAGACCATATTTATAATGAACTTTGAACACATTCATTGCATGTTATACACATAATTATAATTATTTATGTAAATGCATTACACACGCACAGACAGACGCAATATTATAACCTAATTGTAATAACTTAGTATATAATAACATAAGTTGTATTTATGAGGTCTAAGAAAATATTTTTTAAATCAACAGCATTTGCAGTGTTTTATTGCTAAAAAGGTTATAGAAAACTACACCACATTTATAGATGTTGGGGAGCACTTTACAAAAAGTTCAATAGGTGTATAGTATGATTTTCTGGTAATCTCACTCATTTATAGAAAAAAAAAAGAATAAATCAAGACAAGTTTCATAGTGATAAAGATACAAAGATAAGCTTGGTTTCTTTGGTATTAAGAAAATACCAAATTCAATTTAACACAGAGGCTTTATCCTGGTCAGGGTCACAGTGAATCCAGATCAGGATTTCAGGAACAGCGGGCCTGATGTGGGAATACACCCTGGATACAAACTCGTTCGTGTCTGAGGGGCAATTTATCTTAGTCAGTAACGCAAACCCAGGATCAAACCCAGGACCGTGGAGCAGTGCTGTAGTAATGCGACCTACTGCGCCACGGTGTGCCTGTTTGTGCATTTTCCCCTTCTGTTAAATAAATAATATGCACCCCTTATTGTGAACAAAACCTTAAAACTAAAATAAATAAATAGATAGCTAAATAGATAGCTAGATAGACAGATAGGTGGCTTAAAGGTTACCATGTTTGCCTCGCACCTCCGGGGTTGGGGGCTCGATTCCCGTCTCCGCCCTGTGTGTGTGGAGTTTGCATGTTCTCCCTGTGCTATGGGGGTTTCCTCCAGGTATTCTGGTTTCCCCCCCGAGTCCAAAGACATGCATTGTAGGGTTGATTGGCATTTCCAAATTGTCCGGAGTGTATGTGTGCAGTTGTGCCCTGCGATGAGTTGGCACCCCATCCAGGGTGTCCACTGCCTTGTGCCCCGACTCCCCTGGGATAAGCTCCAGGTTACGCCGCAACCCTGTGTAGAATAAGCAGTACAGAGACTGAATGGATAGATAGATGGATAAAATGCTACACAGTACGGTTGACTGACCAGCAAATTTTTTTTTTATTTCTTAACCGTAAATTTTAAAGTCAGACAACCTTTTCTAGTACAGTTCCATTTCCAAGTCCTGACTCGATGATGACTTGTTTGGGCCTGAACTTACTCAGGAGCGAGTACTGTGGTTAAAAAGTGGCATGCATGTCAGTCAGATTGCACTAATGCTTTGCTTAGCAAAGCTTCTCTCTGTCATCTGGCATCAAAATGGTACCAGCAGAGAAAAAAAACCACTGACACACACACATGCCTTTTTTCCCTTCGTTTTTTTTCTACTCTTCTCTCTGTATATGTGTGTTGTATTGCTTCTCTTTACATCACCTCAGAGATTTTTCATCCCATGCCTTTTCTTTTTTATTTTTTTATATAGGACAGTCAAGGTTGTCTGCTCAACCTTTCCTCGCCCTATTCTTTTTTCTTGATCTATATTTGAATATGAAAGGATTGCTTTCTCTCCGAGTCTTAATAATGACATTTGGCAGCTATTTGATTTATTAGGTTTTAGGACTGAGTGGTGGGGGGAACCACTAAATATTTCATATACAATACTAATCCAAGTAATATTGCCAGCTGAATATGTACCTGCATATGTGTATATATATATATATATATATATATATATATATATATATATATATATATATATATATATATATATATATATATACCCTGAATCTCACCAGATGGTAAAAACACCTGCGAATCTCCTGAATCATAAATCAGCCCCCTTATTGAAATATTCACTCTTCGATTTGCCTCAAAAGAATCTTTAAATCAAGAGATTTAAGTTCATGCACTGTTTTAGGGATAAAAAAAATAAAAGGAGACATGAATCACAGTGTGTATGAAATCCATTTTCTCTCAAAAAGCCACTAGTTCTTTTTCCTCACTCTCACCCTCACACGCTTTTGTCTCTTCTCACCCTCTACTTTTGAGGAGATCGGGAGGTGAGGAATGACAGCCAGCTTTTCAGAAACACACCGTGTTATCCGCACACAACACGTGTCTTAGCGAGGTAGAGCCGCTAGACACTCACTAGACGCTAGTCGCTCTGTTTTCTTCTGATAGGTATTCGAGGAGGTAAGAAAAAAACACAGAAATCTACTATTTCAAAGTTGATTTGAGGAGCTTTTTTGGACACCTGAAAAGGAAGCTTGGGTGCAAAGCCAGATTTTAGACTTCCTGTCCTCTTTCTTCTCTAGCATTCGACATCCAAAACTTCTTGCAGCAAAATAAACTTTTCCACTTTAAATACTGCATTAGCAAGTAGCATGTGTGGAAAATTTTGCTCTTTCTTTTTCCTTCTGTCTACGTGTCTAAGCGAGGACGCACACATATTTTGTCTTCGCTTACCGAAAATAAGCTGACATTGCAGTCGTGTGCTGTGATGTGGTTTAATGAATCATAAGTAGGGAATAGCTTTATATTGTCCACTTTGAATAAGTGTGTGTGTGTGTGTGTATTTATTTCCACATGGTCTCCGTATGGCAAGACGTTTGCCGCAAACGCTTGGCAGATGCCGGGTCCACATCCATGTCCGAGTTTGACCCCACAGTGACATCATCACCATCAGCATCATTTTCCTGATGAAAGATTGCGTTCCAGCCCACCCTGTTAGCCATGAGGCAGCTACGCTGGTCAAATCGTACCTCATATTGGTAGTCCATCACATTCTCCAAGTCCGCAAGTATCCAGGATTTGAAATAACAACAGATGTAAAACAATAAATGGCGAAACCCCAACATCGAGATGAAAATAAATTCGAGCCACAGTTCCACAAACAGGCCAGACCGCGTTCTGATTCAGATGGCCAACGGCGTGTCGGAAAAACTAGACGGAAAACAGAGCGTGTCCCCCTGCGCAGCGTCAGATTCGCCTGTCTGGGTGAACTTTTCAACTTTCCAGTTGGCACTGGCAGTACCACGATGAGGAACACATGCATTCAGAAAGGCTAAAATGAAATCTCAGGAAACTGGGACAATTTTTTTTTTTTGTAGGTTTGAATAAAAATAGTAAGGAGATGGAAAATTTATTTGAGGCTCAGAAAACAAATAAAGAAAGTAGATGTTGAGATTAACAAAGATACAAGCTGAGATGGGCAAAGATATATTCAAAATATATATTCAAAATACCTTATATTAGAAAAACATTAATGTTGCGCTGCAACAAACAGCTAGAATTCATTCACTGCCAGTGACAGCTGGTGACTTCCGGTGACAGACGGCAGAGTGACCAATAAGCCAGAATTAAAGCGATATGGCAACTACCATAGGAGTGAGACGCAGTGGTGTCCGTGTTTTTTTGCTTCCACATATTCATTCCTAGAGCTAGTGCCTGCTGCTACAAGCTTAAAGTGTTTGATTTACCCAGTGGTGGCTCGTCCATCTTTTTTTTATCAGCCGTTCAGCAAATTTAACAAATCTTCATAAAGTACTGATTCACAACTCTATACATTTTAAATATATTTGTAATATTAATTACCTCTTTTGAGAAACCAGTGATTTAAAAAAAAAATGCCACTATTTGGCAGATATAAGCCAATGTTCCATTGATTTGTTCACCTTTCTAGATGTTTTACAATCATGGGGCAGTGCACTCACTCCCCCATTTAGCTCTGTAGAGAGTCGGACTTGCAACCTGAAGGTCATGGGTTCGAGTCTCAGGTCCGGTAGGGATTGTAGGTGGGGGGAGTGAATGACCAGCGCTCTCTCCCGCCCTCAATACCATGACTGAGGTGAGACCCTTCAGCAAGGCACCGAACCCCCAACTGCTCCCCAGGGGCCACAGCAAAAAAAAAAGGCTGCCCACTGCTCCGGGTGTGTGTTCACGGTGTGTGTGTGTTCACTACTGTGTGTGTACACTTCGATGTGTTAAATGCAGAGCACAAATTCCGAGTATGGGTCACCATACCTGGCCACAAGTCACTTCACTTCACTTATTGCACCAAGTGGTCAAAAATAGGAACTGCAACCAGCACTAATTGAGGCCCATTGAGGCAGGAACCACACTGCCCCATGCTCAAGGAAGAAACAGGCATGCTGAAACAGATTCATTCCTAGACTGAGTAGTGGCAATATTCTTCCTTCAGACTTAGAAATTGTCATGAAATTTCCATAGCACGACTTGCAGTACCGGAGTACTCATACACGGCAGCCAATTCAAAAACTGCAGACAGTATGCAAGATTGTAAGCTTGCAAAGACGGTTTTGTCTTTGCGCAACATTTAGGCACTAGTAGGCTATGACACACTGCATGCATGGATTTTAATCACAAGCTTTTACCTCCAGAATTTTATTTTTAGTGGGATTTGTGATCAAATGGGTTGTTTTATACACATTCTGTAGTGAACGTTTGTGAATAGCCTGGCACTACTAGTGAAAACATTGTAACTGGCAGTAAACTAAAGATAGGATACGCCCACAAGTGACCAGCGTCGAGCAACGCAAAGTGAAAAATTGCTGCCTTTGTAAACGTGGGGTTATAGCGAACATATGTTTATTGTCAATTGATTGTCGTTCTTTGAGGTCTTTGGAAAATTTCAGCTTAATCAGCAATCCACATGTAAAGAAATATGTGTCCATGGTTTTCAATGAGCCAATCATGGCTAGAGCAATGAGTGAATTGTGTAACTCAGACTTGTTCCAATATTGTGTCTTCTGCAAACGGAACAGTTTCCAAGGTGGAGTATTAATACAAGCCAAGGCAGGACAGTGTCTCCATGAGTGTGACTGTGTGTTGGCATGTTCTTATATCTTGGTGGGGACCAAAGGTCCCCATAAGGATAGGATGTCTGACAGTTGGGATTTTTAGTTTTTTAAATAATCACAAATTTTGTATTCAAAAAAAAAAAAAATTTGTTTTCCTTTTGGAGAACTAATTATTTTTTTAACAAAATTTGTGACTATTTAAAAAACTAAAAATGACAAAAGGTTTCTTTTTGGTTACTGAGGTTATGGATACAGTGTGTGTGTGTGTGTGTGTGGGGTGCCAGTTCTCATTCCTGACAGCCAATACTGTGAGAACAAGAACTGTCAAGACGAGTGTTCAAACCTGTTCATATCAAACCAAGCTCTCTGCTTCATTTGCATGCGTGTCCAAGATTATAATGTAAGTATTTTAGCTGACAGCAGGTCTGGAGGGGGCCACTGACCCCACAACATGCAAATAATAGTATTCCTGAGTGTGTGTGCATGTGTGTGTGTTAGCTATGCTATGTGTGACTTAGTTACAGCACTGATCAGAGCTCCTGGAAGTCTAATTGGACATAACAGGCGTCGGTTCACACAGCTGCATCCTTTAAGGCCCGGGCGATTTACACACACTGATAGCGATGCATGACAAGCGCAGGTTTACAAATGAGTTGTGTTGAGGTAGTAGTAGCGCCGACGGCCCCTCCTGATCCACCGACGGGGCCCTGGCCGCGGCAGCCGTCTCCGTCTGGACTAAATTGTGAAGAGGAAAGGAAGTGACACGTGCAAGGCATGCGTCACGCTAATCGGACCTAAATGAAGGATTCGCACCTGAGACATGAACAACGGGATGTGACCAAACCGCGCTGTCAGGCGCCAGGAACAGCCGCCGACCTCATTAGAATACTCCTCCTGTGTCGTGAATATTATAAATATGGAGATGAGCCGGGGACGGGAGGGAGAAGGTGAGAAATCGGGTTTGTTATGGTGGCAGTAGTGACAAGGCTAATAATTGTAATGATGATGATGAATACGATGATACTGATTAGCGTTGATTTGGGTGTGCGAGTTCGTGACAAGGTGTGTGGCTTGTTTACCCGTGTCTGTCTGTATGCATAAGAGGGGTCACGGTGGGAAAGTTGGCAAAATAAAGAGAGCAATTGTCTTCTCGGAAAGGCATTTGCACACACACTCATACACACACACACTCATACACACACACCACCTGTCCATGTCTCTGCTAGCATGGCCCTTCAGTTTTGTTTAACGTCATGCGAAGTCTGTTATCTATAATGAAAATCAATCCACTGCAATTTATTAACTCTTTTGTATATTTTAAATAAAAAATAATTTCACAAATACATATATAGTGTATTAGGATTATGGTGGAATATTTGTTAACTGCTTCTAAAGCAAGACGAAGAGCTAAAATTATCCCACAGAGGCTTAGAGCATGTAACTTTTAAATAAACTTCATCACATTTGTTCAAACAGTCTTAACTTAAAATGAAGATTTTCTCAGCTTTTCCTTAAAAACTAATATTTGAGCTCTGAAGATTAAAAAAAGCTTTAGCTTCAGAACTAGCATGCTAAGATGCCAACCCGCTAACTTAGCTAATGTAGTGATAATTCATCATTCATTCATTCATTCATCTTCAGTAAGCACTTCATCCTGGTCATGGTGCTTTATTCCAGGAACAGTCTTCCATCGCAGGGCACCATGCACACACACATTCACAATCCACCTATTAGCATCATTTTGGGAGGTGGAAGGAAACCGGAGAATCTGGAGGAAACGCACACAGACACGAGGAGAACGTGACACACAGACATTTATTTAAAATGATATGTTTGAGGTATGGTAAAGAAATTTGCTGTATTATTCTAAGCCCTTTTGACATCTGTGGCAGGAAAAAAAAAAGTTGGAATCCTTATTTTATTGATCGTATTTGTTATATTAATACATATTTTACTTAATAAGTTCATACTTTAATTAAATAAATATATACTTAATATATAACTGATTTGAAAAGAGATATGCATGCTGATTTTGTAATTCTGCCTTTTTTTGGTTAATATTATGTTCAAATCTATCTACTATTCTTTATGGATGCCTCCAAGGAAGAGAGAGACAGACAGAAAGAGAGACAGGCAGAGAGAGAGACAGACAGAGGTTAGCCAGAGAAACAGTAAATGTTAAACTACATTGATAATAATAATAATCCCATTACTGCCTCCCGGTGGGATTCACAGGATGATTTGTGTGATGATGAATAGGCGTTAAAGCCACACCTGATGCCAGCATGAAGATACACCGAGTGTGCACGCAAACACACACACACACACACACACACACCTACAGCTGGGATCTGGATGAGAAAAAGATGGAGCTCTTCCATGATCTCTGTTCTCAAGAGGAACCAAACGAGGAACTGTTCCAGCCCTGCAGAACCACATCCAGATGTGAACAGAGCTTTGTGTTTTGTGGTCCTAAAACACAAATAAGATCCAAACCAAGAAATATATTCAGCTCCAGAGGCAAGTTATGGTACTAATTTTCCAGTTATCAATACATTTTCTGACATTTCTGAATGAATAGAGTCCAGAAATGTCCTAGATTGGTCTAAAGACAGCATGTGTACTAATAAATGTTAACTACTAAATACACTGAACCACACAGAATAACACAAAACAGCTGCAGTTAGGATATTAAAGCCTATTTACCTTTCTTTTGCTTTATGGTTGCTCATTGTGTGCCAATTAGTATTATTTTTTATTTCATTTTCATTATATGCATTTCATTATTTCAGGTTTATTCCTTAGAGACTGTTAACTAAAAAGGTATTGATTTAGAATGCACAGATGATTTGATAAAAAATTTCACTTAAAAGTGCAATAGTCATTTTTTTAAATATCTTACTTGTACAAATAAAGTGAAAAATATGTAAAACATGATTAAAAAATAATGGTTTAAGCCATGGCATCAGCAGAAGTGTATTAAGCAGCATTGAAACCTGTCTGGAATGCTTGTGTTTGTGTTTGGATAGGCTTCCTGTCAGTCATTTTGTAGACACTCTACTCTACGCGCCAATGTAAATCCTGGGGGTGGAGCTTTCTGAACATGGGCGGGATTTGGGGGGGGGGGGGGGGCAGAGGCTGGGCTCTAATGGTTAAGTAGGCGTGTTTAACCGTTAGAGAACTAATCTTGAACAATCTTACCTAATGCATCTTTAAAGGTTCTGTCAGTGATTTTAAGTCAGTAAGGTTCAGTCAGTGATTTTAAAACACTAGTAAGTGCTTCGTTATAAGTCTTTTAACACTTTAATATAAAGTTTGGTAATAAACTATCAGCAAGTAATATATAGTTTACTACTACTGAAAGTTAACAATTCTTTTATTTTGTTCTGACCAGTTCCTGACTAAAGAGGGGCATGTGAAAAATATCATTTTTGTTCAGAAGAAACAAAAATGGAAAATAAATAATTTTTTAATCCCTGTTTAAAACAGTTGATGCATATTTACTCTAAGATTTATTCCAACAGGCTCAAACTCTCAATCTGTTTACTGTGACGCATCAAAGTTAAGCACCACTGAGAATCAGGAAAACATCGCAAGACCTAAAACAGAAAATACTGATGTTTTACAGATCTGGAGAATCAAATATTTATTCGTTTATTTGCATGAAAAGTCTAAAAACAAATAAAATATTTTGATAGTAATTTTTCAATTTTGCTTCCAATATGGCCCTTTGTTTCCTGTCTGGGTAAAATATGTCCTTTATGGCTTTCTCTTTGCAAATTCAAACCATATTTCAGATTCTATTAAATAAGAGATGGAATATGGAGAGAGCGTAAAATTGTGTGAAGTTTTTTTATTATTATTTTATTTTAGGAGCATCAGTCATATGTTATAATTTTATGAAGAAGGAAATTGTGCCTATTATTTATTTATTTATTATTACATCCTAGTGAACTTTTTTATTTCATATATCAGAAATGCATACAATGTTTTGATTAATGTAACATAAGATTTCAAAAACTGAAAAAAAATCATAGCTGTTGAATCAGTTTGATGAAATTTCTAAAATACAAATAGCTCCATAGCTCCTGCACTCATATATATATATATATATATATATATATATATATATATATATATATATATATATATATATATATATGCTTTTTTTTTTTAAAATGACACAATAGAGGAGGTTCTCTGGAGCACACACACACACACCTAGCACACTGATTGTAATATCAAAGTCCGTGTGTATAAGTGAACAGAGCTAAAGTCAAAAGGTCACTCACTTAAGTAAGTCCAAGTGTGTGTGTGTGTGTGTGTGTGTGTGTGTGTGTGTGTGTGCGTGAATCCGTCACATCAAGATTTAACATTGTTCTTCAAGATGCATAACCCCATGACAGTGGTCAGCTCCTTATTCTTTCTTTCTTTATATTTTTTCCAGAAAAACCTTTATAATACATCTTTCTTCACCAAAAATACCTTCTCGACAGTGCTTTTAGATGAAAAAATAATCCCTACACTAATACGTCCAATTAATAAAAAATAAGAGGAAAAGCCAAAGACTGTTGTTTATTAATTCAGAACAGTGTTATGATCTCTACAATCTGTATAATCAAATATTCCTACATTGCGCTGAGTGCAAACCCTTGTCTTTGGAGTAGTGGTGCAGAGAGATGCGGGAAGAGAAATGGGTATAAACTATTAACTTGCAGGTGAAAGACGGAGTATATGGCTAATGTCTCCTGTAGCATTATGCCATCTGACGGCGCATACTCAAGTAAAACCTCTGTGCAGAACCGGCGTCTGTTTATTGTCATGTTAGAATGAAAAAAAAGCCTCCTTTTTTTCATCATGTCTTTTTTTCCCAATTCTTCTTAAGGACAGCATCATCTCCGGCTGTCTTCTCTTTTTGAAGATGTACATTATGTATGGCATGTGCTTTGACGTGTGTGTGTGTCTGTCCCCCATACATGAAAGAGAATATTTAGCTCCTCGGGGACTCCTCAGTAGTAGACGTAGACGTCCTTTCCTCATTACCGGCAATGCGATGATCCATGAGCTTCATCTTTCCGTTATACTACTGATCTTCCTGCTAAGCTTTACCTGCCTGCTCATCAAACATTCAGCACATCTGTGTGTGTGTGTGAGTGTGTGTGTGAGTGATGACAGTGCAGACTTATTTCATTTGTGCAACCATTCATAGAGAGTATCTGACTCAAAGTATAAAAATCACACACTGATTGCATTGGGGTTCTTTGTTCAGGGTTTTCACAAAAATATTCTCTGTATAGACTCCTTACGTGAAACCATAAACCTTGTGCTTTTTATTTATTGCTTTTTGTGAATTCAGCCACAAGGAGGTATATTTACATTTATTCATATGGCAGAGACTTACAGTACATGAGGCAGGAAGCTATTTGACACTTGTCATACTCGCAATGCGAGACTAAAGCTGCGTCTCAAGCAGTGTACTTTGCATACTTTTAGTGCTTGCATTGAGAAATGCAACAAAATGTAGAGTAATGTTAATATCCGTTAGTACAGTTAATGTAAATGGCCTACCTGTCTTTCAAAGATAAAAAGACATCAAAGTAAGCTTTTCTTTTTGGACTCCACAGCAAATTTTTTGCTGTTAAATGCGTGCTGTTAAAGGTGAATTATTTTGGACAAAAACAC
The DNA here is from genome assembly GCF_027358585.1 of Pangasianodon hypophthalmus. Taxonomy (NCBI): domain Eukaryota; kingdom Metazoa; phylum Chordata; class Actinopteri; order Siluriformes; family Pangasiidae; genus Pangasianodon; species Pangasianodon hypophthalmus. Next base: position 4,594,940 of record NC_069734.1, on the reverse strand, counting down.
CACCAACAGTCATAAAGAAAACACAGTATTCTAAGAAGAAGCAAGAAGTACAGCTGTGGCTAATTTCTTCCTAGCCCAGACTGTAGATTCATTTTTTTTGCAAACGGTACCGGTACATTACACATCAGCAAAGCTTTGAATGGCACAATGTTCCAGGCTTTATTTATGGAGGATCTTTTAAAAAAAAAGTCCATCAGAGTCCAGCGTAACCTTGGAAAATTGAAGACGATTTGTCAAAAGGAATGAAACACAATGCTGCAAAAAAGCAAATTACTTCTTACTGTAGATGTCTCAAAGCTGTAATTGCTAATGACTGAAAAGCACTAATGCTGTTCATTTGTGGTGTCTGAATACTTTTTTCCCTATCAAGTTTGTTTTTCAAACATATCTTAGTTTATGCTTATTAATACATACTTTTTATTCGTATTTATAAGTACAAAGTCAAAAGACATTATGCTTGCAAATTCAAAATGTATATATGAACTGGAAATAATATATATATATATATATATATATATATATATATATATATATATATATATATATATATATATATATATATACACAGTGTTGTGCCCATTTTCAAATGAAATTAGGCCACTTTCAGTGTGAAAAACCTTATGTTATATACAAAACAATGCAAAGCGCACTTCTGCACCCAAACATACAGTACATGTATGCATTTGAGGGAGAATTGGACAAGTACTTAGCTCAAAAAATGGTGTGAAATGGGAAGTGTGGAGGATTACATCTATTGTTTAATATACTAAACTTTGAGTGATTAGTGGAGGCCACATGATTTTGTTCTCCTCCACTTACAGTACAATCAAGGTGTAAAATGAGCTCCATGCATGTTTCTCTGAGTAGTATAGAAAGTGTTGCCACCTCAGAATTGGAAAACTTTTAGTTTGCTTGTGATGAAGTGATCATCACCGCTGGGACTGGCAGCACTGGCAACACACATACACTTACCTCAATCATGCTCCATTTCAGTCTCCGCTGTTTCTGCTGTCGGAGAAATGGGTGCACACGAGACCCTGATAGTGCATGGACATAACTTTCACTACATTTGCAGGTCATTTAATTTTTCATTCATTCTCATAAATATTATTTATTAATTCCAAAACGTGTAATTGTTACAAGAGGCACAGTCAAGCACCGGATGGAACTGAATCTAGTTTAATTATACACTTTTATACAGAGTAGATCATTTCATTCATAGCAGTCTTTTCATTAGAGTAAAACCAATTGGCGTATCGGCCATGCCAACGCCCTTCATGCCATTTTCTTGTTCTGATGCCACTACATCAAGTCTAATTTTGTGCTGAACCTCTCTGTGTATGTATGATACACCTATCCCTTTGTGCTCTACATCGCAAAAATGACAGCGCTATCAATGGCCTTTTCAGACTGAATTTTGCCAAATGGTTGATATGAGAATGCTGCTACATTGCAGACTCAAATTAGGCACACATTTCATTCATTAATAAATTAAACATCGTAATCATTGGCAAATTGCTGTGTTCTAAGCAGAATAACACACTCCAGACCGTGTGATGATACAAAAATAATATACTCTGTGGTGGTAATGGCACTCTGCTTCGCGTTGTGCCCCATCACACCACCCCGGCATGGATTATTTCTGTATAACTGCACAATCTGTCATGTGTTATTCCTTAAACAGTGTCCACATATGCTCAAAATATCACTCACTGTATGTTTTATTCATTTTATACGTTTATACATTTTTGGTCATTTTCATGAATGGTGCCAATAATTCTGGAGTTAATTGTACACGCATGTGTCAGACACAGAGCATTGAGAGAGCTTTGAAATGAGTCTTGAAGGTTGTGTGGAAAAGAGGCTTATTTTAGTCCATTTTAGTCAGATCACTATACAGATCATGGTGCTGGATCAGGATGCAATGCAACCTTGATCCTATCTGCCTTTCAGGATGCCAAAATTCCACTAAGAAAACATTTTAAAAGCAGTTCATGATGTTAAACCCACACACATCAGATGCTATTTTGTCTTCCATGTCAAACTGAGCACCCATTAACATCTTAATCACAAACTCGCCATCTGAGATGTGACATTTTGGGATATAAAGCTCTTGTTTGCTTTATTTTTCTTCAAAAAAAAAAAAAAACCTTGAGGTTCTGTGTTAGCCGAGTGTGTGAGTGATTCCTAATGAGAAGCCAGTTTAAGCTCCATTAGGACTGATTAGGCTCTCATTGGTGGAAGAGTCGTAGGGGATAAAAATGGCCCGGATTAATATTTTAATCCAGATCTTTAAAATGCTAATGTTCCATTTTATGCCCATTAAATCTCAGTGTGCTTTTCCTTTGATGCATGCAATTTCTATCAATTAAATACAGTCGCGAGTAGATTAGCCATTTTGCTCTGAGTGAGAAGCTGTGCTTTATTTTCTGTTTTTTATATATATACATATATATATATATATATATATATATATATATATATATATATATATATATATATATATATATATATATATATATATAATCAGATACCGGGGGTATAAATAAATGAGATACTGAATTATGATCATTTCTTTTCTTTCTTCTCTTTTGTCCTTCAATTATAATATATAAATTATAAATTTGTGCAATATCTAATGTGACAAAAAAAAAACAGTGACTGATTATAATGTGCATTCTAACATATACACACACACACACACACACACACACATATATATATATATATATAGTATACATATAGTGCTCAGATAAACCATGTAAAGCTTCACATTTAGTAAACATTCAGAAAACCAGAAACCTCACAAGCTGTTTAATCAAAACAGAAAATATAGCTGGTCCTAAAGTGTTTCCAGATTTGTCACCACAAACAACTACACACACGCACACACACACACACACACACGCACACACACACACACACGCACACACACACACAGACGTACTGTTCATAGCGAGATTGTTTCCAGTAGATTCATATTTATCGTGACTATTTCGAGGCTGAACACTCCCAGTGATTTATTGAGGACTTTCCGCTCTTTTCTCATCCAGACTCTATATTTCTCCGCTCCTTAAACCAGTCTCTGATGTATCATTTGGAAAGTGAAAAGTAAGCAAGAAAATTTATAAGTTTAGGCTTGTGAGTATGAGTATTAACTATGTGTGTGAGGTTCTTTTTGACTTTTTTATTTTTTAACCAACACCAGATGATCTCTCCCCAGTGGAATAAACACTGGCAATATAAACCCGAGTCTCTCTAATTCCTGTATTGTCATCGTACACACTGTACTCCTAATCCATCACTGCTTAATCAATGACATCTGCATATACAACAGCAAATTTTATCATTAATGTACTGTTTCAGATATCATAGCTTTACAATGGCCTGGTGTATCAGCGCTGGACGAATTACCGACATGCAGTCTAGGATATTTTATAGGTTTATTTTATTATTAATATAATATTTATTATTTATACCTTATACCGTATATTTGTCCTGTGAGATAAATAAAAGAAATGCACTATACTTGGATATTACTAAATGATTTATTTGCATACTGAGTTTTCTTTATTTCTTTTTTTTTTTATCTATTTATATATATATATATACATATATATATATATATATATATATATATATATATATATATATATATATATATATATATATATATATATACATATGTTGCTTTTTAAATCTCTTATTTAAATCTCTTATTTCCTGTACTTAACTGGAGTATAAAATCAATTTTCCCCCCACAAATGCCTACTATAAAAATATCATTCTAGTCTATATAGATTAATAGACATACACACTCAGACACTACAATCTATCAAATCCAATCAATGAACTGATAAAAAGTTTATTTTTTAATATCTTCTCCTTACAGGCACTGATGTATTTCAAACACCCTCCGCCTCACAGGTACGTACACACACACAGCACACATCAGGGTTTTTTTTTTTCACAAAATGAAATTATATTCATTTTACATTTCAATTTACATGAAATATAGCTTTATTTATTACACGCATAACTTATTTAACTTACTGCTATTTACAAAGAACATCATTGGAGTCAAAATGGTCTCACGTCTGCAAGAATTCCTGAGAATTAATTTGCATGAAAAGTTATGAAAAAGTTGCTTGCCATGCATAATTTTTGATTATAAGAAAAAAAAAAAGTTTTGATGTATTTTATAACAATTCAGAAATAGTTGTGCTTTTGCACCACCATACAAATATAAATAATAGAAATGATAAATGATTTTAATATTTCAATGAGTTGTAGAGGCTTGTAATAAAAAAAAAAAAAAAAAAAAAAAAAAAAAACGGTAGAGGCTTATAACAATAAAAAATGCTTCGATACACTACATAAATAATATAAATGATAAATGATTTTAATATTTCAATGAGTTTTATGCATTTTTGATTTGTTCTTGTTTTTTTTATTTTATTTATCAGGTATCATACATTGTTCACATAGAAGAAATAAGAGATATTTCGAAAATATTTTCGTTTAAATGATACAAATCTAAGATATTACAAAAAAATATTTGGTAGAGGGGCATAATAAAATAAATACTGTGTTATCAGTTTAAAAAACACATAGGTTGTTGTTATTATTGGTCTAATGAAATTTACTGTTTACTTGGTGAGACCATTAAAGGTGTAATACACATCATTTTATGCTACGCTGCTTTTGGGAAATTTACCTCGGTTTCTGTTATACCTATGAACACATCTCGTTCGGCTGAAGGCCACATGGAAAGTCAGTAAGGATTTTTCAGTGTGATTCGGGACAGCTTTATTAATATCGGTCCATTTTTGTGTGATAAATGAAAGCTGCGGTTAGTGGTTCACGGCTCGTTTAGCTTTGAGTGTACGGCAAGAGCTGAGCACAGATCTGGAAAATGAGGCTAGCATTCATATTAGCCAGTCAAACAGACACTGTAGAGAGGATGGGGAGAAGGACTGGACAATTTATTACCACCACCTCAGCTACCGTGTGTGACTGTGTGTGTGTGTGTGTGTGTGTGTGTGTGTGTGTGTAACATTTTCTATGAACACCACATATATACGTATATATACGTATATATATATAATGCATTCATAAAGCATTATACATATTGTTAGGATTATTTATACATTTTACACTTTATAGTTATCTTTATTATTCATTATTAATTGTTAATGTGCTGCATTATAAGTAGTGTTAATAACAGGTTGTATCACAAATGCCAAAGAATGAGATCTTAAATACAGAAATGAATTATACCAAAGAGATTATCAGGAAATTTCACAACTTCTGAAAGAACTTGTGCACTGTAATTTAGATCCTGATACATTTATGAGAAACAAAACAGTGGAAATGCTGTTGATTTATTAAACATTTGCTTTAAAATGTTTCACTTTACTTAGAGCTCACAAATACAACTAATATATTTTTAGATTTAAGTTATAACATCATGTTTGTCAATAGTTTGCCCTCAGAAATGAAAAATTAAATACCGTACTGTATATATTTTATAAAAATCAGGGCGAGTCTCAGTGTGTCTCAGTGTGTCTCAGTGTGACTGAACATAATGCACTAAGCAAATTTCTTGTGATTGGTGATATAAGTAAGGAATAGCATGCATGCTGTTATATGAAAATAATCCACACTGAGGTGGTGTGATACAGCCTGAAGTGGATTATTGTTGTAAAACTGCACAACTGAGAGTGTGTTATTTTGCTTACACCACAGCAATTTGGCAACGATTACAATCTTTAATTCCTTCGTGAACAAAACATCACAGTTTTGAACAATTTACAGTTATATTTAATGTTGTGGAACTCCTGTGAGACACATTAGTTCCTGTTATCACTTATTATATAGCTGTACTAAACTATTGTTCCCTCAGCAGCCTCTTGAAGTTAATAAAACAGGAAAAAAATGCATTTTGTCATGTTACCAAGAAAGCGCAAACTCTTCTGTATGGAAGACTTTCCTGATGGGGAAAATTTACTGACTGTTACATAAATGTCTCCTAATAAATAAATGTGACCATATAAATGATGTTTTCTTTTATTAAATAACAACATGCTTTTGGGTCGTTCTCTAAATATGTTGAATTTCTGACTAGGAAATTGTTTAAATTTTGAATTTGGTTTATTTTCAAATGAATAACCAATATTCTTAACCTTTAATGCTGTGTCACGAGTGTCATACACACGGGTTGTTACACTAGTTACAGTAACACCACTGACAAATTTCCATTAAAGATGAATTTTCCAAGATGACGTCAACAGCGTCTTAAATCACAAACCATTAATCACAGCAGCATCAATAAATTATTACATTAAATTCTTTTTTTTGGTCGAAATTCTTTTAGAGGAAGATTAAAAGGCATAACTCGAATGATGCATTTAAATTATGCACAAGAAAAAAACTGAATTTACAAGGATGTTATTAACTTATGGAGTGTGAACGGAAACTCTACTGGTGCTGGTTGAAATGGCTGCTCATTCTTCTGAACTTTGACCCTGGAAGCACTTATCCACAACATTTTGTGCTTTCAGAATAAGAGGTAACATCAGTGGCATGAAATGCAGGGAACAAAGGTTCTTTTTAAATCATTTGTGTTATTTAATACTTATTTCATGCTGCTAATTTACATATTTGATAGACCTCATGTGTTTTCAGCCTGTACCATTAAAATAAATAAGAAATATTTTCTTTAAATGTCTGTAAAAGTCTTTAAAGTGGTACAACTAGCTTGTGGAACAAGCTATTTTTCCAGCATCTGGCAGTTTCCAAAAAAAATACACAATAATAAAGAGTCAAATCATTTTTTATTAGGAACCATTATACCATAATCTCTGTTATGTTGGGCTCCTTGAAAATGTCATGACCAATAAGTTAAGGGACAAGTGTGTTACTATATTTTGAGAATGACTCTTATGCTGTAAATGGTAATGTGTTTTCATAAATAATTGCAACAATATGTATTACAAGTTAAGAATATATCCATAGGTCATTATCCACATATCTGTCAGAAAGTGTTAGCCCATTTTCTATGGAGTTGCAGTATGCAGGATGCTCAGGAGGTAAACACTAAGTAAAAATGTGTATCAGGAATCACACAATCACACAAACACACAAACGTCTTTTCCACAAGGCTTGCAATGTTGTTCCACCCACATTGCATTGAAGTAAAATTAGCTGCATCTGTGGCTTCTGTCTTCGGGACAGCAGTGTAGTCAAGTGGTTCCCTCTGCTTGGTCTAATTATGTCATTTGTAATTTCTGGCAGTTGCAAGCAGGAAGTCCCCAAACCAAACGATCCCCACAGTGGGAACCAGTCAGCTCTGGCTGAGGCTCTGTGACGACCTGATAGAACGAGACACATCCAGCATGATGCGGTTATCTGACTGCTGGGTAATTTCCCTCCCTCCATCCTCTCAGCTCTCTGTGTGTCTCTCTCATACGTGCGAGCTGGTGACTTAAAGGCCTTGCTGGTTCACCACAATGTCACTTTTGCAGGAGGAAACTTTGTAATGCCAGGCCTTTTCCGTTGGAACATCAATGGCGTGTGCTGCTGTAAAGCTGCGCTCAAAAGATGGCTTCTCTAATAGTTATGAGGTTTATTTTAGGGCTCCAAATGTTCGTGCCTGTGTCATACACTAAAAGCAGCAAATGGGGTACACATTCATACACTGTCATTCCTCAAACGCGCACACACACATACACACACACATACACAAATGTATCCAGGGTTTAGCTGTTTAGCTGTTTGGCTCTAATGCACTGGCAACAAATGCTTATCCTATGATTTATGTCATGTCATATGTTATATAGTTCAGCATTCCCAATGGAAAGCCATAGCAAGAAAAAGTATGCAGTCTGTACAGGGCACTTTCAATCAAATGCTTGATCTGAAAGACAGAGATACCAAAAAGGGAGATTGTCAGTGATGTTACGTCTGTGGAGTTATATTTGGGAGTTTTCACATTTGCTCTTTTGAAAGAATGTTCTGAAATGGCTTTCCTATGAATGTAAGTCAATACACAATGTAACTGGGAACTGGGTGACATGGTGGTGTAATGTGTATCATTGCCATCTCACAGCTCCAGGGGCCCAGGTTCAATCCTGAGGTCAGGTCTGTCTGTGCACGTTCTCCCCATGTCCACGTCGATTTCCTCTATGTTCTCCAGTTTCCTCACACCTCCCAAAAACATACCAGTAGGTGGATTGATAAATTGCCCCTAGGTGTGAACGTGTGTGTGCATGACGCCCTGCGATGGACTGGCATCCCACCCAGTGTGTATTCCCACCTCATGCACAGTGTTCCGGGGATAGGCTCTGGATCCACCGTGACCTTGATCTGGATAAAGCAGTTAAAGAAAGTCAGTGAGAGTGAGTGCTACAAATTTAAAATTAAATGTGTTAGAAAAGATTTGTGTAACATGAGGTGAGTAGAGACAGGACGCAAGTATATAAACTCGGTTTGAGGAGCAGAGACTAGAACAGCTAGAAAAACAAAAGCAAATGACGTGTGTCGCCGTGGGAACCAAAGGGAAAACCTTGACCATTTTTTAAAGAATTCTTGTGGTTGTTCCAAAACATTACATGTAACTATAAATGGATAAAAAGTATGATGTGTTGTTGATTAATAAATCAAAAATTGTACTCATTGATAAATTGCTGTAGTATAAGAGAAATAAAATGCTTCAGTATGTGTTGTTCACATTAGTTCTGCTTCATCACTCCACCCCGTCAGTGATTATTTTTCGGTGATATCATGCCCCCACGTGTTTTATTCCTTACTTGATGTACAGATTATCTGAAGCAGAACATACACGTTACCCTGTAGGTAAGGACAGGGAAATAACACCAGACAGTAAGTAGTTAAATCCTCTCTAACACAGCTATAGCAGCACACAAACATGCTGAACAGTCTCCAGGTGTGTATTTCGGCCTGCGTTCCAGTTTTCTGATCAAGTGGTAATGAAGACGGTCATCATTAATATTTACTCCGAGGCAGATCGGGCCGCCAGGTACCGATCCGCCATTTGTTTCCGCACGTCTGAAACACTGCCACATCAACACGCTACACTCCGGCCCTAACAAGAACAACTGTAGCCCTTTCATCTGCTCTCCTCGGGTTCCCATTGTGTTCTGAATAATGAAACGCAATTAGGTAGGTATACAAAGCCCCGCAGCCACGCAGGGTTTTGTTTCCATTTCCGCCCACACAACAGACAACACTGGAACATGCGAGCGACGGCCAGAGAGAAGAGATCCTTTGGGTCGTGATTGGTTTGAAAATCCGCCAGCTTGTTGTCTTGTTTCCTATTCTTTTTTTTCTTTTTTGCTTATGATTGCTTGCAATTATTTCTGTTGAAATGAATAGAAGTGAGGAGCTGAAAAGGGAGGGAGGAGTGATCGGAGGAGACTGAGCAGAAGGAAATAAGAGAGGGCAGGCTCAGATTGTAGCTGGTGATTAATTATTCAGTGGCCAGCTTCTCTATCCAATGACCCCGCTAACAGAGCACAAATTATTTAGGGAGCTGCCAGAGCGAATGCTAGCGACACATGCGTGAGGCCCGAGAGGTACCGTTGCCATACGAGGCCGCCAGGGGAGAGGCACGACAGAAGAGAGACAGACGGACCAGCTAATACATATTCATTACGAGTATCACCTCACAAATGTACCAGTTTCCAGTTGCAGATAATGCCATACTCTTGCCAAGTTACCAGGTTAAAGCAGGGACTTTATTAGTACATCAGGAACTGCAACTCTGTTCTTCAACACTGTTTTACAGAAAGCTACCCAAATCTGCTTAAAAACTGATCAGATTTTGTCGATTTCCTCTTTCCATTTCTTAGCATCTCTTTCTTTCTTTGCTGAAAGCAGAGATGGATAGATGGATCCTTGTAAGCGGGCTGATAAGGTGATTGCTTGAGGTGCTCAGGGTTGGTTCGGGACAGCAGAACACACTGAAGGTGGCTCAGGTATCACTTCTACCTCTTACCGCTATCTGTAGCTGCAAGGAGAGACACGCTTGAAGTCACTGAGCTTTAAAACTGCATGTGTTTGGTGCTACACTCTTACATAATGATTACTTTCCACAAATGATGTCGCTTGGTGTGGATCAGGTGGGGATTAATTAGACTCAGTTACCCAGAAACCTGAGATACTGAGATGTTGAGATGTGGCTTCCCTCTTCTCCATGCTCATGCTCTAACAGATTGCTCTGATATCTCTCTCTCTCTCTCTCCTTCATTCCCTTCCTCTCGCATGATTTTCACCCATTTAACATAATCTATTAATAACGCAAGACAAGTCTGGTTCACCTGGTTCATCTGGTTTTCCAACAACTTTTCTGATTTTTATTGGTTGAATTAGGATTGTCTCACACTGGCACATTGTTTTCTTTCAATCTTTCTAGGTGTTAATGCTTTATCCTGAGCTATTCTGTGCTTTTCCACTCCTAAAGAATGAGTTCTCAGCTGTCAGAGTTGGTTTGGTTAAAAAAAATGCAGCTGATAATAAACCAAGAACTGGTGATGTCAGGAGAATATTTGGGAATTGTGTCATTTCATTATTATACTTTATTAAAAAATATTTCCGCCATGTTTCAGTGGTCTGAGATGGAACGAACTGTCTTATTGACAACTGCAATTAACTAAATGGGAGCTGTACTGCTAATGCTCATGCTAACAAAACCAATATATGAATGATGAATGATTTAACTTTTGGATGGTGAAATACATTATGTCTTTAAAAACTGAAGCAAGACTTGTTCCACTGTTATGAAATAAATAAAAGATGACAAGGAATGCTGTTAAAGGAAAAGAATCAATAAAAGTTTGGTGTAATACAGCCTGATACAAGATTTATCATATTTTTATCCATTTATAACTATGTTTATTGTTATGGAACTTCCGTGAAACAAGTTAGCTCTTGTTATCACGTATGTTATAGCAGCTATAAACAGTTGTTCGCTCACCAAGCTCTCTTTATTCTCACAAAATGTTACTCAGTCATGTTACAGAGAAACCAGGAAGTCGTCTGTCCTGAAGATTTTCCTGTGGCAAAGCACTGACACTGGAGACTCCTTCCATAAAATGTTAAATAAACGTCTCCTTACAGAAAACTTTGCCATATCAACAATTATATTTTCTTTGTTAAATAACAAACAATGGTTTTTAATCCATTTATTATTAATAGATTAGATTATGTGGAGTGTCTGCCTTACAAGTCCTTGTGAATGAGCTGTTACTATAGAAATATTGACATATTAGAATGAGTGCATTAATATAAACACTGCTGTCAGAGCTGCTGATATAGAAAATTAATCAACACCTTCTGGCCAATCATATCTGAGAATTCAACAGGGGTCTGGTATAACATGCTATTATTATTTTACACTTTTTTTTTAAATAAATTGGTTCTCGGGTTCCTGAAGGTGCACCAGGTGTAACTGAGAATACAGTCCTGCTCCTCAGGGACTTTACTGATCCAGAAGTACTGAAGTAAAATCAGAGGAGAAAGCCCATATGGTGTTTGAACCGAACAGGTGTACAAACAGGTGTAAGTGAACACTGAGTGAGGAAAAAAAAGCACCTCAGTAATGACCGACATGATTGTAACACTAAAACAGCTTCCACGTTAGGACAGAAGAAACAACTTTCTCTGATTATTAGATACATGAATATATGAAAAAAATAACCTTTCACATGCCTGCAGCTTTGCCTTGGTCTTTTACTGCCTCTCCAGAGTGAAGAAAGAAGGATCGGAGAAAGAGAAAGAAGTCGTGAGAATGTGTGTGAGAGAAGGGAAAAGAGGTGTTGGAGGTTAGTACTGTTAGGCCTTGATCTTGTTAGTCATGATTGCTCCCCAAGACCTCACACTGGGCTCGGGCTGTAATTGCTCCTAACAGGACCCGGGACTGGCACGGTGGCGACTGGGACCAGGAGTGAGTCGTGCCTTCGTCTGTGGCACACACCACATGGCGTTTAGTGTGGCACACAACTTGAGATGATGATGGTTATAGCCCTGGTGCTGCCTTTTAAAATCACTTTAATGGGGGAATGCATTTCACAGGCATACACGCAGAGGCTTGGGAACATAACATCACACAACAGGGCTTTTACAAGCGCAGACGTGAGCCAACAGTGGAGAAAGCCTGCCATCAGCTGATCGCTAATGGAATGACAAGAAAAGCTACACAAATGTCTAATTCTACTTTAGACCAACATGTCACTGTCAGAGAAGAGAGCTTGGGCCTGAGATACTTTCAAATTAATGGAAACCACATAGTAGTTTTAGTAAAGGACACTAAATAAGCTTCAGAAGATTTCATAGAGAAGGAATTCTTCACGCTGTGGCTATTAGAAATACTGCATTTTAAGCTACCAAGTGACATTATTTACTTAAGATTAATGATTGTCATTATATTTTCTAATGCATTTGGAAAGGTATTTATCCTCAGACAGATTTATGAATGGCGTAAAGCTGAGTGGGCTAAAAGAACGTTCCTTTTTTTAATATATATACAGATTTCCAGAGCTGTTTGCCATGTAAACAGATGTCAAGCCTTTTATGGACGAGCTTATATGCATTTAAATGTCAGAGCCATTGAACTGTACATGAAGGTTTTGCCTCATTTTGCTCACTCAAGTAGCAGAAATAATTTTCCAAACATGGCAGTACACTTGTCATATATTAATCTATATATATAAATCTTTATGGCTACAGAATTTAAAAAAATATATATACCCATTTGTATGATAGTAGCTGAGCCAAGACCATATTCACAATTCACAATCCAGCTTTAATGTTACTAAGAGATAATGAATGAACAAATTGTCTTTGACAGTGAGTTTGACAACATAGGGAGAAAAAAAGGCACCATTAACTTTGCAAAAATTCCTTCCCACAAATTGATTCACAGATTCACTAAAAAGAGTCATTCGAAACGAAACGATTCATCCAAGATCCATCATTATTTCATGCTGTTTCAGAATGCAGGAATTGCTCAAATGAACATAACACAACAGATCGGATTTGCACCCTAACACGTCTGCCTAAATTATACTTAAGAGCAGCCATAAGTAGATGAGTTACCCACGTCGTCTTTAATTTAATTCAATAATCCCGATAAATGAAATAAATCCCTTTTGGGACCCCCAGTCTCTCGAATGTAGTTGCGATAATGTGAAATGAGGTTCTGAGAGAAAAAATTAGGACATCACGGTTGATTGAGCTTTCACAAAAAGATGAAATATTAATACGGAGATATCCTTTATGTTTATAATTTTGCGTTAATGAATGGGCGCATCCATGCGGAGAACAATCAGTGAAAAAAAATGCGTGCTCGAACAAATTAGCATTTCATCCAAACCAAATGCAAATTGTTTCACTCCAACTTTTAATTTCGTTTTCATGCTTTGACTTCTCTTAAAGTGAACACCACTCATAAGACCAGTTAAATTGTTAGAAAAAGTGACAGAGGTGGGGTTTTTTTTTAGCAGAATACGGGTTGTTTCTAAATAGAAAGCATCACATGTAAATGTTGGAAGATAAAGCATTTACATACATCTGAATAGAGTAATATTTTCAAAAATGTCTAGAATTTAAACTACTTCAGATGCTTGTCTAGGATACTAATTAATATTTCTATTAGGGATTTTGCTGCAGATCTCATATATAAGTTTACATCTATGGTATGTCCAGAAAGACTACACTTTACTGACTATACAGTACGCTATTTTCTTTTTTAATTTAAAATTAAACCCTATATTTAGCCCATTTTGAAAGCATAGTAGAGAATAATCTGTGTACTGAAGAAATCAAATAATACACTGCATTATATTAGGGCCAAATGGGGTACCAAGCAAATACCCATAATGCACTTTGCATTATTGAATTCTGAATGACAATAGGGAGTAGAGAGGGCATTTTATATTTTGTACATAAGGTTAGTTAACCATAGGAAAATTTTTAACAAGAAATGTTATGCAAAATTATTGGATAGAATACTGTCACATTTGAAAAGATTTTGATCAAATAGCCAGCAGCATTTGAATATTTTTACAAAAATGTAGAAATAACCTTCTATGAATATCACAAAAAAAATAATCTAATAACTATGCGCCGCATAATTTAACCCACTTATGATGGATTATTGTTATATAACCACAAAACTCTTCTAGGACACTTGTAGTTCGACCATAAGTGTAGAATTAAATGTGGCACATTTTTTGAGGCTGAGGCATCCCAACATCGTTGTTTGCATAAATTCCACCCGAGACTGCATGGAATTATGGGATAGCAGCGCCCCCCAGCGCCATGAGCAATAAAGCTGAATACCTCATAATCAATCATTCAAAAGAGCATTGAGGGGTGCAGGATGTAATTATTGAGGGTGTGCTCAGAAAACTCGCAAGCCGTGTTCATCATCGTAGCACAATCATTGAACAGTAAAACCCTTCTTGTTAAAGTGACACTATTGTAACGGTTTGAAATGCCTTTCCTTCTCTTTCTCTCTTTCTCTCTCTCTCTCTCTCTCTCTCTCTCTCAGTCTCTCGGCAGCCACTCTGTGCTAAGTAATATTGAATGAACCATCCTCGAACATCTGTTGTTCTGCCAAGCCTCAAAGGTAATCACAGTAATGGACTGCTAACTTACCTGCATACGCACATAAATAAATATGTTTCCGAAGAGACCGGCTCATTGACTGGGCTGCTAATCAATTGCACGGCTGCATCTGTTGATGGAGACTCGGGACGTGCAGTGTAAGATATATGCCGAGATCGATGGTGACGGCTGGGCTGCTCGAGCATGGAGCGACGCATGATTACAGCATGGCTGGCTCTTGGAAAATCAGACTCACAATCCAGCTAGAACAATCTGTAGTTGTTTAATATTGCTGGCTACATAAACCTCCATTTCAACGGCAGGTTTTCAGACATGGGGTTGCAAAGAGTGGGCAAGACACCGAAAAGGGGTGTACAGTTAATTTGTATAGGATGACTGCATTTGCAGAATATCCTATTTATTCTTTGAACAGACACATGATGACATTCCTGTATTGGGCATTGAACACTCTATGTATTTTAATTACAATGTGTATTTACTAAAACCTGATAAATTGTTGAAACTGATCAGTGTTTTCAAACAGGAAGTACTGATCCTTCTTCAGCACCCACTTTATCCAGGTCAGGATTACAGTGGATCCAGAGCCTAACCCTGGAACACTGGGCATGGGGCAGGAATACACAATGGATGGGACACCAGTCAAAAGCAGGGCACTGGAGATACACACATTCATACACACACACACACACACATATTCACACCTAGAGGCAATTTAAGGCTGCTAGCATGTTTCTGGGAGGTTGGAGGAAACCAGAGAACCCGGAGGAAACCAGCATGAACACACATGAGAGCATGTGAAACTCCACACAGACAGTAATCGGCGCTCAAGCTCAAACCAGGGACCCTGGAGCTGTGAGGCAGCAATGTGACCTGCTGTGCCACCATACTGCCCCAAACAGAAAGTAGTTTCGGAAAACTAATATACTCATATTAGTGTAGTGGCCTCTTATAACTACATACATGCAAAATAATTTAAGGAGAAAAAAATAGCAATGTCCTCCGCAAAACACTGGTTTCAGAAGTATTGGCACCCCAACCATAATATTTATTGAACTCTCCCCTGGAGAAAATAACATCACTGAGTCTCTTCCTGTCAGAAGGTCGGAGACTCTTGTAGAGGGTCCTGGATTAATTCAGACCACAGGTTTTCATTAGGGTTCAAATAAAAAAGTGGATGAGGGTAATTGGGTTTTTATGAATGCTCTTTTTTACAAGGAATTTGGTCAAGAAGCTATCTGCAGTGCTACAGTGATTATTTAAATCAACATAAGCTAGCTATAATTGCATGAATGCATCAGATGCAGGAGATATGTGATTTGAGTTAGGAAAGCAAATGTGGACACGCCCACTCATTTTGAATATATGGTTATACCAAACATCTGATTGGATATGAAATAATTTGGAGGTGGATGATACACTTCTTTAGCTGTCATGTTCTGCTTCTGTATACTGCCACTGAACACACTTCTGAAAGGTTTTGACCGTCATGTAAACGCATAGGCCTTCGTGAAATGGAATACGCAGTACGGTACAGTTCACATAGCTTACATGTGGTATGTTTGTCACTCTCTCATCCAATCCTGTTTATTAGAATGTTTATTAAAGTGTGTTGGTTTTTAGTGACCCTTGTTAAAAGAACCTCCTTCCCCTTTCTGACTGTCTTTCTCTGTCTCTTGGTTCAGTTCTCGCTCACTCTGCATCTCAATCTGATCTGAGTCACATTAGAAAAGCGTCCGCTCCAGAAATGACAGCAGCTGAAGCCTGGCTTTTTTGGGATAACCCCTGCTGCCGTGCAATATTCATAAATTTAATTTCCAATCCGCTCCTCCTTTTATTAGTTTGGGTGTTATTAAATGAGATTGCTTCATCTTAATATATATTCGGAGCCAGGAAGGCGCCGGTGAGCTGGTATTCAAATCCAATAACATGGCCTGTACTTAGAGCATAGCACTAATAAAGGGTGGCGTGTACCGTGCATATGCAGACACATCGCACACAGCATTCGGAGGAGGCAATAACGCGAACGCTGGCCTTCGGAGGCCCAGGGCGGCCTGTATTTTTGCCTGCCAGCAAAGTAAAAATGCAGTTGTAAGTTGGAAGAGTCGTAGATATCAGTTCAGGGGCCTGATATGAGATAAAGTGATCTGAGGTGAATGTTGTACGTCATAAGCATTTGGGATGAGGTCAATAAGAAGTGAGATAGAAACCCATGCCACCTCAAAATTCCCTAAAACCTTAGTTGTCTTTGGATTGTTCTTGGCCTTTTTTTGAAGTTTTGGGAGTCTTGAGATGACACATTGCAATAAGATAACAAAGACAAGGAAATAGACAACACTGGTAATATAACATGTTTGCTACGAACAAAATGAATACCATATACACCTATTGCACTGCAACAATAAAGACAAATATTATACAGAGCAGAATAATGTACAGATGCATATTTGTACACCAAGGTTACTGCATTCTGAACACAATACACAGATCACTTAAGGGTTAATTAAGTGTTCATAAGTCTGAAGATGGAAAGAAGCTTTTCTGGTTTTGACCAGCGTCTGCTGGAGGCTTGTGAAGGCCTGGGTGTGAGGTGATTTTTTTTTTTTTTGGCTCTGGAGGGGAACATATCTTTGAGAAAGGGCAGGATTTGGATCTTCAACAAGATAATGACTCCAAACATACATCCAAATCTAAACGCAAATGGTTGCTGGAATACAACAACAATGTGTTGCAATGATTATGATCACCTCAGTCTCTGAATTTGAACCGTATTCAAAACTCTGTGGTTGGATTTGTCAGGGCAGTTCACATGAACAAACATAAGACTATAAAGAACCTTGAAATGTTCAGCATGATGAAGGTTCCAAGGTCCTCCACAAGCATCTGAAAAGTTAATAGATATTACAGGAAGAGACCTAGCTTAGACGTTCAGTTTTTCTTTTCTTTTTTTTCCGAGTGGAGACTTCACCAAAGACTAATTGTGGGGTGCCAATAATTTTGAAACCATTTTGCAGAAAAAAATAACATTAAAACAAATAAAAATAAAAATAAAAATATACAGCAAACTCATACATTTAAGCTCAAAATATTACTTGTATGTATTGGCTTTCAATTTTTTTTCAAGGGTGCCAATAGTTCTGGAGCTGTCTGTATAGAAGATCGGAATGCCATTCCTGTGCAAATGTTTGAACGAGCGCATTGTAGAACCACTATTATTATTCATGAAGTGATTTTTTACAAAATATCAGAACAATACCTAATTTTAAAATGCATTACATTGAGGCAAGTGACCTCATTTGGATTTCATCATCTATTGTTCGTATTTCATCTGAACATCTGAGTACTGACAGCCCAAATGGCTAAGTCGTGTAGTCATGCTAAGTCAGCCTGCAGTTTTTCATTTACCTGTCTGCATGAATTAATCCAAGGAATTACAATATAGGAAGGCGCCAGTGAGCTGGTATTCAAATCCAATAACATGGCCTGTACTTAGGGCATGGCACTAATAACGGGTGGTGTGTATCATGCATATGCAAACACCACACACACACAGCGCTCGGAGAAGGTAATAACATGTCTGTCAGCTTTCTGTACATCGAACAGTTACCTTTCTGGTGAACTAATATGAATATGACATCCACATAATAATATAGTGTCAGTCAGAAAATGTACAGATAGTACAAATGACCTTAGTGCACTTGCTAACAAGTGTGTTTGAGGTGTTATTTGAAGTCATTTCCTCATATAGGAAATAGGGCTACTTAATAAAAGGCAAAGAACTATTGGAGAAAATGGTGAAAAGTAGATATCTCATCTTATCATCTGTCTCTCTCTCTCTCTCTCTCTCTGATCTCCATTTCAGCTTTGCTTCTCTAGTAAAGGTTGCAGCTTAGACAAGCTTAGCCTGATCTAGAAGTGACCTTTTACTTTTAATATGAATAATTCTATTTCATCATTATTTTTTTTATTTATATAGTGAAATGATCAGGCACAATGGATTTTGCTTTCTTTCTTTTTTTTTCATTAGTGCTGTAAAATGCCACTCACCGTGTGTTAGGGTCCTCACGCCCAGCCAGATTACCTGACCTGCCGCCTCGTCCTCACTTTCTTAACCGAGGCTCAGCAATGAGAATTAATATGCGTACAGCCCTACAATCATTCTCACTCTCTCTGTGTCTCTCTCTCTCTCTCTCTTTTTCTCTCAGACACACTTTTGGCTGGGGTTCAACGGGCAACTTTATCAGGGGGAACATTATTGAGAGCTTTGCTGGAAGCTTCTTCATCACGCTCACATCAGAGCCGGCCCAACACTTGTCACTGTCAATCACTAGGTGGTAATACACTGAAGATTCCCTCATTTGGTTTAATAAAATCTCCAGGCTTATTTGAACTGCAGTCATTACAGCAAATAATTGCTGCATCGAGGTGTTAGCCGGGGCCGTAGCCTAAGGGATAAGACAAGCCTATTGCTCTGTGAGGGACTTGCTAGCTCTCATTCTCTCTCCTCTCTCTCCTCACTCCCTAGTCACGCATATTCCAACAATGAATATTGCATTTGGATCCAGCTTTGCCTTTTCTTATTCAAACTAACATTGTTATTACTTATTATCTGGACGTGGAGTCATTCGTTCTGCCGTCTTTATGGCTTCTGCTGTCACGGCAAATTTCACCAGGGGCTGCCAATCGCAATTTTTAACTGTCAGCTAAACCAAATTGCACATCAGGACGAGCGAGGCTTCACAGGCAATGAGACTGACAGAAGGAATGAGAACGGGACATTTTTCATCCACAGTTCATCCACCTACTGGAAGGGTGTGGCGGAGGATTGCAACTAATAATCATTTTCTTAATCTTGAAATTACTTCTTCTTTTCTGGAGTCTGTTCAAAATCTGGTTCAAAATACCACTGGACACATACTGTGATTTAACACCTATAACCACCAAGAAACACATCTTTGTCACATGCTATGAGTAAAATTAGCTATACTAGCTAATTAGCTATACTAGCTAATTTTGACATGATCTTATCTAAGGTTGTCTCTTCAGTAGTAGCTATATAGGGTTTGGGAATCCATGTCATATCACATTGCATTATGGGATTGATTCGTCATACTGTCAGCCTGGGCTTGTTATTCCCGTGATATACAGGGTCCTTTAGTTTGGGTGTGACTGATAAACACTACAGGATATGCTTAGAGAGCGCCAAATGGAAGACGTTTTTGTGAATAAATAGTATAAATATAGTATCTATTTTGTGCAGGGGAGATTGTATGTTATTTCTAAAGCATTTTTTAAAATTAACAAAATGATGATTACAGGACTTACAGAACAATGTGAGTTAGCTGTGTGTAATGTATATACAGCTTAAGAGAGATCTTTCAGTCAAATCCTAGACACAAAAGTAGCAGAATGAACATCAAACTCGGTTATAGGAAGTGTTAAAGCTTTGGAAGTCGTTAAAACATGTCCTTCCTACAACACAGTTAATGTCAGAAACAACACGACAGTAAATTAATTCCTGGCTACAATACAATCTTAGCTGATCTGTTAAATTTTTTCCACATTTTCAGGCTATGGTAACAGAATAAGTATAAATTCACGTTAATGGAGGTAAGGCGACAGAAAGAAAGATAAAGAGAGCTACAGGAGCTACAGAGAGAGAAAGAAAATAGAATGCAGAGTACAACAAGCTTGCTAACATAATGAGTTCAGAAGCTAAGTCAGTACTGGAGGTGCAATACATACATCTCCAAGTAAACAGAGTGAAAATACAGGGAAATTAAAAGTACATTTCCGTCTGTAACTCTCTCACAGAGCTTTTAATCTACACAGGCGTACTATATTTTTATTACTATTATTAAAATCTGCAATCTGAAAAGAAATCATAACTAGAATGTTAAAAGCAATTATATCAGTAGACAAGGTTGGCTAGACAAACCTGCTAGCAAGCTAGCTAACTATGTAAATAAACCCAAGCACTAACAAGCTATTTATACTTACTATAGCTATTTATTAACTTATATTGTGTAAAATCAAAAGCCAAGGCAAGCTAGCTAACATTAGCTAACATTAATTATGTTAGTTAGTTAGCAAGCTAGCTAACATTAATTATGTTGTGCAATTAAAATCTATCATGTTAAATTAAATAAATGTAACTGATATTCCGTAAACCAGCAGACAGGTTTTCTAGCAAGCTAGCTAACATTACATTATTACATTATTTAAGCCAGTAGCCTAGCAAGTATTACCCTTTTGTGCAAACAGCTTCTAGCTTTCTATTTTTACCCACATGCAAATAGCTAAATATCCTGATGAAATGAATATAGGATTATATATCTTAAGCCAGCTAGCTGGTTTAAATTATATTGTGTAAACCAGTAGGCTGATAACAAGCTAGCTAACATAAGGGTAACTCTTGGGTTGTGTAAATAAAACCAAGCTAGCAAGCTAGCCGACATAAATCTGCATTTGACTAAAGCTTTTCATTTTAAATTTACATCCTCAGACTAGAAAAAAAACAAAACAAAACAAAAAAAAAAAAGAAAGAAAAAAAAACCCTGAAAAGCTGGGAAGGTGTCCTCTACCCTGCGTTCAGCATATGACGTTATTTCATCATGGCCGCTTGCACTGTTAACATTAAATTAAAAATCACTTCACTACATTTTTTACTAATTTTACTTTACGTTTATGGCAGTATTTACCTTATAGATTAGTCAACATAGGCTCATTAGTTGGTTATATCTATGACATTGATCATACAGTTCACTGTTTTGAGAAAGTAAATGCATCACGAACTCATGATCACTGATGTTAGCTGGCTAGCTTGTTGTTAGCAAAACACACGCTTTTATAGAGGCATCCATGTTTTTTTCCCATTTTATAGCTAGAAAATTACGTAATTCAGATTTCTCGCTTCTGAGTTAAGTCAAATACAGCATTAGTCTAAACTATATTTTGTAAATTAGAAGCGGAGGCTTCTAGCTAACATTAAACTATTACACAATAGTGCAAGTAGCTTCTCCCTAAATATCCAGATGAGATCAGTATATGATTGTATAGCTGTACTACAGTAGGTCTTCAACCTTCCAGCACAACTGCAAACCACACCATCATCTTATGACCTCCAGCACACAGCACTGTGTCACAACAGACCCTGCGACGTTTCTGAAGAAAATACAACCACTATCTTGCTGCAGCACAGAATCCCAAACAGCCAGGTCTGACCTAACACACCAAGCCCGAGCCCGACAGATGAGCTCTTTCCTCCCGTTTCATACGTTACAACTCCCCCCCTGAGATCAGCCTATTGTTGTGGAGACTGCACAAGCAAATTATCTATGAATATTAAACACTTTTGTCAGGGCAGACCATATTAAAAGTTCAGTGTCTCCTTATCTATCTTCTGCTCAATATCAGGTCATCATTTAAAAAGATTAGCTTCAATCCAGCCACCGGATTGTTTTTGTGGCCCAAGTTAATGCGCTCGTGAGACATAACAGTCGGAATATCAAGACACACCGGTGAGCTGTCACCTTTTTCATGTCGGGCGTTTGGAAAATGCCAACAGGACCAGAAGAGCAACAAACCCATTTGTGTTAATGGAGTTTTTGATTTCCAAAGTGGCAGAGAGGCGCGTGACCTTGCGTTGTTTACTGACCGCACGGAGAAACCACAGGCCAATTACCTTTATTAACGGAGTGTAGTGGAAACAAAATGGAATCAGACAATTAAGCAATAATGAAGTCAATAATTAGTTCCTCCTTTCAAATTTGGACAATGTCATTTTCCTCAATTAAGTAAATCGGTGAAGCAGTAAATTAGGTTTTTTTCCCCACCTCCTTAATGATCAATAAAAAGGGTCAAGAAATCAATCAATCAAACATACTTGGAAAGTTGCTTATGCATTACAGAAAACAAATTAGGAAAGGACTCTAATAAACACAGTAGCATACTGTACACCGTGCGCAATGTGCGAAAAACCAATGATCCCATCGTCTTCTAAGGGTTAGTGAAATTCCTTGAGACAACCACGAACATGTAATGCTTACGATAAGTCGAGAGGTCAAGGCTAACAACCAATCAGGAGAACAAATCCTCCAAATCAACCTCTGTCTGCTTCCACACCTAACTATATACTGTATTCAGTTTTGAATTTCTGTCTGAGAAGTCACAGAATAAAATAAAGATGGTTTGTGATATCAACTATAAAATGCAAGAAATGTCTGAGCAGAAGCAGTCTTGAATCAGTATAGTGCAGTTGATGATGGCAATATACTGAATAACCAAACAACAATGTGAATTAAGAGGAAAAAACATGAACATTAAGTCGGAGTATCAGACTGGTAGAAGAGACGCTATGAAGGCAAGTAACTTAGAAAAAGCCTAGAAAAACATACGGTATACTTTCATTTAGGAGAGATGTAAATGCTATGTACTCTGGCTACACCGGATTTCACTGTTATGAGAATTAGGGATATCTCTTGGCCGTATGGTCATCTGATATGGGGAATCAAATCATTTCTACTGATTAGTAAGGAAAAAATGATATAACGAGGTAGAGAATGGTGACACTAGAAATCTGTTTACATTACATTTTGGGGGGAAAGTGGATCATTTCCATTCTTTAGAACTGGATCAAGAGGGCAAATGCTAGAAACATAATTAGGAGTCAGTACTGACATCTTCAATTTTATATATACATATATATATATATATATATATATATATATATATATATATGTATATGTATAAACACACACACACACACAGTATTCTAGGCATTCCATTAACACTGGAAAGGACACATATTTTTTCCTTTTTATACCATTCCTAATTACATAATTATAAACCCTTTTATGGTCTGAGTTTGGTGTGTTAGAGCTGAGGAAACAAAGACTCAGGATGGTAGAAGCTAATTCTGAGTGTGTGCCTCCCCCTGCTGCTTCAGACTGGATACAGCAACCTGTTTCCAGTCTTTTCTTGCATACAACTGAAAATGCAGTACATACAATTCTTTCTGGCTAAAGTTTATTTCTTGTCTCTGTAGAGCACTTGGGGAAAAAACTTCTTGCAAAGTTGTGCATTGCAAAATACTCCACACAGGAATGCACTGCTTTTCGTGCCATAATTCCAGTAGCTTACAGTATTATGCAAAAATATAAAGGCATATTATTTTTTAAGTACAAATTTTGTTATAGATGTTTATCTTATCTAATGATTTCTGCATTACTGAGTCAATACAAAAGCATCTTATATTCCCAGACTTTTCACTTTTCCAACAAACCATTTTAAATGTTTGTATGTCAGTAAAGAAAGCAACATATTAAAAGTACCAGACCAATTTTCAGATCAAAAACATAAAATGAAGCAAAGTGAAAAAAAAAAAAATGAAGCAAGCGTGACAAAGTCTCCAGAAGAACTGTGACTGTTTCTCCGAGATGCTCAGTAAAATTCTTCTGCCAATTTCCTTATAAAACTGCACACATTGTACCCCAGACTACTGACTTTAAAAATAAATAAAAATGTAAAAATAATTTTTTAAAAAACTGTTTACTGTTTACTGCTCTTTATAGTATTTTATGTAGAAATATTTAATTTCATTATTTTTGAAGGCATCTTTTCTTTACAGCATTTCTTTGCCTGTGCCTAAGACTTTAGCACAGTTCGGCATGATCTGCATTTGTAAAAGACAGCAAGATAGAAAAAAAAAAAAACAAGTTCAGAGTTCTTTCCTTTCGCATGATTCATAATTTAATAAAAAGCCTGCACAACTAGATATGCACCTAGTTGTACTTTTCTTTCTTTCTTTTTTTTTTTTTAATTAAATACTGATATCAGATCTCTGAGTACTGTCGATATTTCATACTGATCATATATTCACATCTACTTACTCATTCTCATAAATAATGGTACCAAACTTTTCCTTATCCTCTGGGTGGAATCATTAAGGCTTTTAGTAAGTGTATTTATACCTTAACAAACAACTTAAGGTATATAACTGGACCATTGATGGATTGTACCTTTAAATCACTACTCTAAAAACTAAGTAAAGGCACATGACCTGCAGCTTCTCAGATAAAAGATACCAACTAAGGGTACAAAAGACAGGGGAAAGAACAGTTTGGTACCTTTATATCTGAGATTGCTCCTGACTTCGACAAGCAGCTGATTATGAAAAACATCACATGGTTAATGGCACAAAGTATGTCTGAAAATATTTGACATCTTATCCCATATTAATTCAAGAAAAAATAGATGAATAAACATTTTTTTAACTAAAAAAAAAACATTATGTGTAAAATTAATATAATATAATATAATATAATATAATATAGTTTTTTTTTTTTTTTTTTTTTGTAATAATAAACTGGGTCAATGAAATGTGTCAAGTGCAACGCACGGTCACATTAGATCCCGCCTTCAACTCGCATCAGCCAATCAAAATGCTCTCTGTAGATTATAAAATGATTGACAGCGAATAGGAGCAATGGATTTCGTCTCTTGCGTGTTTTCGCCAATAGAAGGAAAGTAGGGCTGCTGGTACCGGTCAGCCAGGAAATAGCTCAAATAGCTGTAAAAGTGCTTTAAAAATGTCTGCTCGCTCAGGAGTTTAGGATGATGAGAAACCTGTGGTTTTTCTTACTTAATTGGAGATAAAAATAATCTTGGTGAACAGTTAGCATTGCGCTGGATGTATGGTAAGAGAGCTGTTTACTTATAAATTTACTAAATCTCTTACGGAGAAACGAAAACAATACCTCGCTAGCTTTGTCCTGTTAATGATACAGAATATATTTTGACGTTGGCCAGGTTTTATTAGCTTCTACGCTGTGATAAATTCCCATTTCAAGCCATATTCAATGTATTCGTGTTAATTTATTCGTTAATATATAATATTTCGTGTGAATACTAACTACAGTAGGACGTGCTTGTTCTGTTGTTCCTGATTGACAAGATGATGACCAATCAGATGCGGCGCTTTGACTAGGGTTTCGTCCGTACAGCCAATGAAATTGTTTTTTGTATACGTGGTCCCGCCTTTAATCAAGGTCGTATGACGTTTAGTTAGGTATTTGGGTGGATTTGTTTTTGTGCACGCGTATTCCGACAAGCGGAATTCCTTTGCTAGGATTGGCCAGAAGTTGACTGACAGCGTGAGATTGGAAGGATCAGCCAATCACAGGCGAGGAGGCGGGCTTTTTTTTTGGGGAATACGGGCAGGAAAAGAAAGCTTGGAACTCAAATTTCTTGATTATGAAGATAGCTAAGCAGAGATGGTACTAGCCGTGAATATGAATGAATAAAATGTGTGAATGTTAGAGAAAGGTGAAATATTGTCAGAGGAGTGTGTCTATCTGTTTCAAGTAAGTCATCACGACTTTCGTAGAACGATAGCTAGCATAGCTAATAGTAGCAAGCTAGCAAAAAGACTCGGTTAAGACATTAGTTAGCTAACTAGTGCTCAGCTGTTATTAGTGCTCTTATTAATGGACTGTTTCTGTTGTATGGGTGTATTTTATTCTACTTTAACATTTAATTATCCAACCTAGTTTAACATTTAATTACTCAACCACTTATTATTTTCAACTAGCTATGCAGTGTGTGTATCTAATCCTGCATTGCCACTAATGTTAACTTGATTAACAGTCTAAATCCTGTTCCATTGCTTTTCATTTCAGTCATTTGTTAATGTAGGCTGTGGCAATCTTCTCACTTTAATTTCTTCAGAAAGAGATCAGAGAGACCATCAGCACATGGGATTGTCAGCAGCTGTCATACAGCATCAGGTTGCACATTGTGTCTTCTCATCTCAGTGTGGTTAACTCTTCAGGGAAAAGTAGCTGATGCATGCTCAAAAGCAGTTTATAGAAGTTGTGATGTCATAAATTAATTTGCATATTCATTGATTCGTCGAGATCATTTGCATACTAAAACGTTACATGAGAAGAAAGAATTTCTGAAAATAGGAACGGTTTATTCGGATAGAAACTAATAGATTGGTTATGGCACTGTAAAATGTTTATATAACTTGCTTTTAGTGTGTGAAAATATCGTGAGTTTAAAGCGAAGAACAAACTGTGCAAGTGGGACAAGCAATGATTGGTCGTTTGGAATGATGGCGCTCAGTGATTGGTCGTTTGGAACGATGCTGTTCAGTGATTGGCTGTTTGGAACGTTGGTGGTGAACGATTGGCCATAGGCTTTACACACTGCTGTCAAGTCAAGCGAAAATGTCAATTCTTATAAACAGCAGCAGTAATGTGAGCTGCAGAGTCGTATCGAGTGCAGGACAGTCAGGAAAGTCTCCTCAAAACGTCCGTAGACTTTTTTCTTTTTTTAATTTCCAGAAATATTGCTTTATTGGGAGTCTAATAAATCACCAACACTAGTGACTAAAGTTGCTAATTTGGCAGCACTGTTCTCATCCGCTGTCTCTATTTGTCAAACTTTTTTCAGTGAATCTTGTATGAGAGGCACAGAAGCACAACCCCTGCGCTTGCTCAATGAGTAATGAGTACATTCTGGAGCATGTCGATGAACGCCGGCCGTAAGGTAAGAGGAGACTTACCGTACCTTCTGCACGATTCTTGTTTTCAAAGACTTTCCTGTGACACACTGAAAGTTAGATCACCATTAGATTTGCGCTTATTTGAAGATGCCTTAGAAAGTCAAGTGTATATAGTTGAGCAGTCAACTGTCAGGTGAGGTTTAGGACTTTAAACTCCTGGTCAGTTGGTTAGTGAGAGCTTAATCTATAACTGGACCCAGTGTAGGGAGCTTGAAGAGAATGAGAATGATTTTTATAAGCTATCCGTATCCCTTGATGCAAAACTTTATAAGGAATTGTTCTTTTAAAATCTTTCTTTCTGGAAGAATGCAGGTTAAATTAGTGGTGATTTTGGGCTTCTGAAATTTATGAACTACATCAATTCTTAAAATAGTCTCTTTCTTTGCTTTTTTGTTCGTTTAGAGATCTGAGAGTGAGGAGCAGGGTGGTCCAGGCGACCAGAAAGCCAGTCCGGCTCGTCCTCCCTTCGGGAAGAAGCAGCTCCCCTCCATACCCAAGAATGCAGTTCCAGTCACTAAAGCATCCTCACCAGCTTCAGTGACGCAGGCCACCAACGGCACACACGCCTCCTATGGACCATTTTACCTGGAGTATTCCCTTCTCGCAGAGTTGTACGTACTGTTTTTATTTAGTGGAGATTCTTTATTCAGCTAGAGATGTGGCAATACACTCCGGTCACAAGTTGAATCTATTTGATTCACAATACTGGCTTCACGATTTGATTCAATTCACAGAATATTTTAAACAAAATTTTAATGAAGAAAAGTTATGACTAAAAATACTAAATAAATCAAAAAAGGCTGCAAACAGAGGTTTAATAGTGTAACCAAAATGTACAAGTTCACCATATCTTTTAAAATAAATAAATGTCCCAAAAATTTGGATTGAATAAGCAAAGTCTCTGGGGGAAATGCTCGATTGAAACATAAGATCTGTAGCAGAGCCTGAGGAATCATTTTAACCAGAATTAGAGCTCCAAAGTCGGCTAAAATGTCTGATTTCCGCTTCATGTTTCTCAGGCACCTTAGATCGCAGTGGCATGGGGCTGGTGTCGTTTGAAAGCTACTGAAGAGCTCTTTTTAACGTGGTTGTGCAGCCGTATAACTGATAATGTGTATGAGACATTCTGATCCTGAGCTATCGATCACTTCATAAGTGCAGAAGATTCTAGGTAATGGCACAGACTGTCTTTACCAGCGAGCTCTCTGTTTGAACTCTGGACTTCTGGTGTACCAAAAAAAAAAAAAAAAAAAAAAAACACTTGCATGAGATGAATAATTTATAGAATGCTGATTTCCACGATGCACATAAGTCACATTTTTGCATCGTGACGCATGGTGTCAAGATCCATCGTTTCAGCCTTGTAATATGTATTAAACAGATCATTATTTGCCGGGAAGTACACTACTGGTTGTAACTTCAGTCACTACACGCCTGTTTTTATAATTGGGTATTGTAAGCTGGGTTTTTTTCCAAGTTTCCATGAAATGGCTTGAGATCTGTGATTTGATTCTGCATGTTGAATGGTTTCCTTTGGCAACAGGAAGTCAGGGAGGGAGTGTGTTAAAAGTGTTGACTGATTTCCACAACAGCCAAAAGTGCTGGGGATATGAATCTAAATAAAGCAGCCGTGAGTTTGGAGAGAGATTTTGCTTTTGGAGCTGTGTGATATCTTGCTTTCAGTTTATTAATTTGTCATGTTTGATATCCTAGAGCAGAAGTTAACAACCAACTCGGTTTGGTGCTGAGCCTGCTGGAAAGCCTGCTGGAAAGGCAGTAAAATAAAACTGTATTGAGAAATCAGCTCTCTCAGCTGAGCTCACACACTGTGTAACGTATCTCCATATCATCAAATGCTTGCTTGTACACTAACTGCATATCATAGGGAAAGGTGTTTTTTTTTTTTTTTTTTTTTTTTAAATTGGGAGCAGGACAAATTTTTTTTTCTAGAGAGCATTTGATTTGAAGCTGAGTACAAGATGAGTCATAAAATATATTTTAACTATTTTCAAAGAAATTCTGAACAGTAAAATGCAAATAAGAATATCTACAAAACACATTTGGGTTCATCTTTTATATCTATTGGCTTCTATAAAATGTTCTAAAACACCATTTTGTTTTGCAGTACGCTGGTGATAAAGCAGAAACTCCCGGGGATCTATGTTCAGCCCTCTTACAGATCAGCCCTGAGTAAGTAAAGAAATATTAAATATAATCCTTATTTATAAGGATTATGTCTTGTTTGCTAAAATATCTAAAATACCAGTGTAAATGCATTGTTTTGTTTTTTTTTGTTTTTTTTTTAAATTAAAGTTCTGTTATGACAATGCTTTTAATGGTATCGTATCCACAACCTGCGACTGAACTATACATATATTTATTGACTGAATGAAATCAAGTGAGCTGACGGTACCAATCTAACCCTCGCCGTCTTTGTCTGCCTGCAGTGTGGTTCGGTGTGATTTTCATTCGCCACGGCTTGTACCAGGACGGCGTTTTTAAATTCACAGTGTATATTCCCGATAACTATCCTGATGGAGAGTGTCCCGTGAGTACTTCACTGCACAAACACGCACGCGTGCATCGATTTCACCCCACTGCTATGTCATTTACGCCTGGAAACAGGCTCTATCGCAGCTAAAGTGGAGTTGCTCTGCCACTTTTATCTAACAGTTATCAGTGAGGCGTGCGTAGGCTTGTCTGTGTCATGTTGTCGTTGCAATTGCCGTTTACCTCGCAAGCGAAGGCAGCAGAGGAAGAGGATGTTCAAAACGAACTGCATTCAGAAAGCTTTTTAACCATTTGTGCGTCTCTGCTTGTTGTTGGCAGAAAGTGGTGTTTGATATCCCGGTGTTTCACCCGCTGGTGGACCCTGTTTCTGGAGAGCTGGATGTGAGGAGAGCGTTCACCAAGTGGAGGTAGGTGTAACTGGGGTCAGTCTTTTTGCTCCAATGGTGGTTTGAGCATTAATGCTTTAATGAAAGTGGTAGCTCAGTGGTTAAGAATGATCGGAAGGTTGAGAGTTCAAATCCCAGCACCACCAGGCTGCCACTGTGGGCCCTTGAGCAAGGCCCTTAACCTTCAACTGCTCAGTTGTATAAATGAGATAATTGTAAGTCGCTCTGGATAAGGGCGTCTGCCAAATGCCATAAATGTAAATGTAATGACCAACAATGGGACTTTACATTGCGCACAATATACTAAGTACTTGGTTGTAGTTGATGTATTTTGTATGTAATAAATAATTTATGACTGACAATAAGGATAGCTTTGAGAGCATGTTTGTGAGGAATAAAACAGGACCGGGTGTGCTGAAATGGGAAAATAATCAATGACGGCATGGATAGCAAAGTTCCTGTTTTACAGCACATCCCGAAGTGTTTTATTCCTCTTATACCACAGCAAATTGCCAACGATTACAATTATTTACACACAGATGGAACTAAAATTTTCTGAACTAAGATTTACAAAAGTTTCAGAAATGCTGATTTTTCTTCTCGCGTGCGCATGTTGATCACTTGTAATGTGCAGTGCACGTTCCCCGCACAGCTCATTTGCATTTAGTGACGCCCACAAAACTCCATGAAATGAATAATGACGGTAACGTCTGAAAGACAGAAGTGGAAGTTATATTCACTCACTTCTATGCCAATAAAAATATTTTCTAATATTAAAAATAATAAGTGAGCTCTAAAACTCCGTCAGCTGAGACCTTTGTTTACGGCTATGTGCAGACAGACGGCCTGTCCTCCATTTATATGGCACCATTTCTTTTGTTATAATTGAGTGATTAGTTTTATTTACCTTAATTTATGAGTTTGTGTTGGCTCACTTTATTTTTCATATTCTTTAATTAATGGTAGTAATATAAAATGACTGATTTTCACAAAATGTTCTCTATGATCTCGCAATTCTATAAGTCTGTCTGGATAAGGGCGTCCACTAATGCTGTAAATGTAATAAAAATAAGCAATTTAAACTCCACAGTATATTCCATATAGAAAAGTGCAGTAATCCATGCAAGTCATATGAATTAAAGTCGAGCAAGTCGAGGTTTACGTTAGCTAGTCATCTTATGCGTAAATTTACACACACTCAAGCACGAGTAGAACACGAACATTTTTCTGAATTTACAGGATTTTCATGAATACCAAATTTCTTGTGTAAACGCTCATACGAACGATTTACAAATTAAATCTATTCATATCCAGCTTGATAATTGAGGCCCTGTGATGGTATAATGAAACATTTTATTTTGCAGACGGAACCATAACCACATCTGGCAGGTGCTAATGTACGCAAGGACGATCTTTTACAAGATTAACACTATGGAACCACTCAACCCTGAGGCTGCTGTATTGTAAGTGTTTGTGTGCGTGTGTGTGTGGATGCACCTGATTTCACTGTGAACAAATGTAAAAATACTGCTTTGGCTATATGCTAATTTGGCATACTTGCGTGTGTTCACGCATTAGTCTGGTCTGTGTGTATAACTCTCACAGCATGGTTAAGGAGACAAAACCTGGGCTGAAATGCTTTTTTTTTTTTTTTTTTTTTTTTTAAACAAGCAATAATGCAGGGCAGTAAAGCTTAGTTAATGTTTACAGGAGTATTTTGCAATGGTCTCTGTATGATGGTGCAGATCAGCGATCTAACTCTGCACATTTCTTTCTTTTGTGACTCAGATATGACAAGGATATTCAGCTCTTCAAAAGTAAAGTGGTCGACAGTGTGAAACTATGCAACAGCCACCTTTTCGACCAGCCCAAGATCGATGATCCTTATGCAATAAGGCAAGTAGGCCTCATGGAATTGCGTGCTCCAAGGGTAAAAGTTCACGTTTAGTTTTTAGTTTTCAGTTTTCAGTTCTTTTTTTTTTTTTTCTGTGCCAAAGTGGCTACAAAGAGGTTTTGATTTGTTTCAGGTTATTGAGAAATGAGTGTTCTGTTTCAGTAGCAAAATGGCACCTAAACTAAGTTTACCAACAAAGCATGTTTAATGCACATATGAATGTAGCATTGATTTGATTGAGACTAGTAGAAATGTAGATCACCCTGAAATTGTGCTCTCTTTCCCCCCCAACCTTGTCGTTGTTCCTGTCTAGCTTCTCTCCATGGAATCCAGTTGTGCACGATGAAGCGAAAGAGAAGATGTTCACACACAAAGTGAGTGCTGGACACGCCAAAACAAGTAAACACCGGCTTCTTCTTGCGGCTACCTGTTACATCATATGTCCATGTTAAAGCATCATTGTGTGTACCTACCTTACTATGAACATCTGTGCACTTGCTCATTCATTCAGTGAGATGCATAAAACCATGCAGATACAGATCAAGAGCTTCATGTTCACATCAAACATAGCATGGCTGTTGGTGCCAGACAGGCTGGTTTGGGTATTTCAGAAAGTGCTGATGTGTATCAGTCTTTAGAGTTTACACAGAATGGTGCAAGGAAAAAAAAACATCCAGTGAGCAGCGTGTTTGTATTTGCAGTAACACCTGGTTAATGAGAATGGCCAGAGTGGTTTGAGCTGAAAGGAGGGCTAGGGTAACTCTATTAACCACTCTGTACAACTCTGGTGAGCAGAAAAGCATCTCAGAACATACAACACATTAAAGAGCAGTGATTTGAGTTAGCATAGCCTTCCTGTCAACTTGAAATTATGAACAGTACTTCACTTTCTATTAATTCTTGATTAGTGTAGCCAGGCATGCACATATAAACCTCTAATTTTTTTAATTTTTTTTTTTTTTAAATTTGGGAGAGAACAATTCTATAATTGTTCAATTTTATTCACCAGTGTCTCTTATATCGTGTGTGTGTGTGTGTGTGTGTGTGTGTGTATAGAAATATGAACAGTAATCGTGGATGATTAGCAGGTCACTCAGGTGACGAGCATTATATAGCAGGGTCTTTTTTATAGGATGCTAATGTGGGGTCGTAGTCACAAGGTGTCCACTAAATCCAAAGGAAACCACCCTGGTGGTGCTCATACAAGTTGCATACATAACCATCCATTTTTATAGAAAACAGAAAATCTGCATTGTGCTGTTAAATGTTGTTATACCACATGCATGTTTGTGAAGCTCCA
Source organism: Pangasianodon hypophthalmus (assembly GCF_027358585.1). Taxonomy (NCBI): domain Eukaryota; kingdom Metazoa; phylum Chordata; class Actinopteri; order Siluriformes; family Pangasiidae; genus Pangasianodon; species Pangasianodon hypophthalmus. Next base: position 4,561,635 of record NC_069734.1, on the reverse strand, counting down.
ATCTACTAAATCAAGCTTTAGCTAAAATCCTTGCTAATACCTTGTTTCGTCACCGCAGAGACGACCTGAAGATCAGCCGAAAGGGCTCCAGGTGTCAGGACTGTCGTGGGTGAAACCCGGATCCACACTGCCGTTCAGTAAAGAGGAGTATCCACTCCAGACCTGAATCTGCAGCACCAGACGTGGTGGTGCAAGGCTTCATCCAGTGCCACTTGGACTTGCTGTGGCTGCCTAAGTCTAGAAATCTCAAAGCAGTTCCATGAACTTCCTCTTTTTTTTTTTTTGGCTAAACATTTGTTCAGCTTTAAAGAAATTTCATGTAGACCTCCTCTTGCTGAAACAGCTTTAGATCTTTTAAACCAGGCTTGAGCTTTATTTGGTATAGACCTGAATGGATGTTAGTCACCATGCCAAGGTAAGAATGCAATCAAATTGCGTATTGCATAAAGCCCATTATCTTCAAACATCGTGCAAATTTTTGCTCTTTTTCTTGTTTAATTTTTTTTTATTTTCTTTTCCCAAATGCAACAGACCACCTCACTATTTTGTGGGAGAACATTTTAATGGTTTTTGGTAGTAAATTCACAAAGAATGTTCAGTAGGTGGTTAGATGTGTAGCTTATGATTTGAGTGATTGGAAAAAATCCAAGCTTATTGCCTCCAAGCTTATTGCCTACCAGCAGCACTGGCTTTGTTATGGTCATTCAAAATGTAATTGTGTTATTACACATACCTGGGCTGTTCTGAGCCTGTAATAGGAGGGGGCATTCTCTAAAAATGGTCCAAGCCAATCCAATCTACAAAATGCTGTCATCAGTTCAGGTCACTTAAGATGTAATTTGATCCTAACATCTTGGTCGGGACATGCCAGATATAATTTGATAAACTGGTAGAACAGAAAGCTTGGGTTTTGTACAATAGAATTTGACTTGAAGTTTGCTTTGATTTTTGTTTTTTTTTTGTTTTTTTTTTTTTGTACACATGACTACATTACATTAAGTAATTTTCAGTTTCATCTCACCTTTTTTAAAAGATAAACTGGTTATCACTACACTATACTGTGTGTTGGTTTGTTTTGCTTTGTTTTTTTTTTTTTTTTTTTTTTTTTTTTTTTTTTTTTTTTTTGATCATTTCTTTTTATTTCGTCCCATTTTTGTGTAATGAACTATACTGTTTAAATAGTTTTAATATATAATGCAGAGCAAGAGGAATACCTTTAAGTATGACAATAAGTTATCTGTAATTTCTCTCCATACTGTATAGTGAATGTCTATTAATGAATGGATGATGGGTGGGGTTTGATATGTAAATAGTGACATTTGTGGAAATGAAAGGCCACCCTCTCAGAAGTTTACTAAAAACTCCCGGTTTATTTATATACAAATATTAAATGGTTAAAGCCTTGTTTTTTGATTTTGTTCTCATGCTATTCATGTTTCTTCTCCTATCCACCTTGTTTGATATGAAGGCTGGACTGTGTAAGCAATGTGAGGTTTTAAAATGCTATCTTAAAGCAAATAAATTTAAGATTTCAGTTTCACATCATGTATGATCTGAAATCCTACCATGCACACCTCATGACAATGTGTAGTACACAAGTAACACAGTGTTTATCTTGAAAGTGCATAGTCAAGTATATCAAAGTTAACTGAGATTTCTGTAATGTTATAACTATAAGATTTACCCACCACCACGGTGTTCTACAGTGGGACCGAATCTTCCGATCAGCTTTACATACACATAAAGGTTGCAGTAAATCTGCAAATATCTGATTTGTTAAAATTGGATTTGTTATTCCTCTTGTCTATGATATCCTAAATACAACTGAGATGGCATTTCTGATCTGTTCCTCGTCTTTAACAGAGCTGAAGCAGGCAACGCAGATGTAATTTATTCATATAAATTACTGAAATACACACTAAAATTCCAGTGCACTGCGTGTTTATGTAGTTGATAAGTTGCCACACTTCTGCGTTTGGTGCAAGAAATCAGAGTTGTCAGAAAGCCCCCAAAATCCAGGTTGGAATTCCCAAACGGAGGCTGGTGTGTGGTGTTTTTTTTTTTGTTTTTTTTCTCCCCTTTTCCTCAGCTGGATGATGGGAATTACAGTATAATGTATTTTCCCGTATAATGTGAATGCAGCCTTAGGCAAGCAGGAGATTTGAAATGGGCTGACTAGGAGCGTATAGGCCTCAAACTGCAAGGGTTTCCTTTTTCAGTGAAGGGTTATAACATGCAATGGTGCAACCACTGTGTCATGATTATTTGTATCCAATGAATGCCATAAAATGAGTACCAAATTAAAACATACACAGCATCTTATTGGTTTTGTTTTTGTGATTCAGAACAGTCATGATCTCTGAGGATACCAATTAATCACCATAGACTGTGCACTTTACTTGTTGTGGTAATGCAAGATGTAAAAATGTAATTTATTTAAGGGTAAAAAAACTTATGGTTCAACAAGTGGTTATCCGTGATTCACAGAACCACAGACATACCTCGTGCATAAAAAGGACTGTGAGAATCCAATGGATAATGTATTCCAGCGTTGTCAGGACTTACCTTATGACTAATCAGAAAGGTGTTCAGAGATGAGTGCTGTAGTTATGCCACTGGCAGGGGTGGGGTTAACCTTGTAGAACCTGGAGAAAGTGCATGGTGACACCCAGGTAGCAGCAGTACAGACTTCCTGGCATGGCATTCTTCTAAATAATGCCCAGGAGGAAGAGATGCTCTTTGTAGAGTGGTATATCACAACAGGTTGTCCTCTTCATCTAAAGGGCATGATGATTACACCCACCACTCACTGGGCCAAGCCTCTGCTTGTACAAGGAACCCCAGATGTCTTTCCTCTGTGACAGATGAACAGTCAGTCTGAGGATTGGAAGGTCACCGTCCACTCTAAATAGTACCGCAGGGCGTATACCAGGCGCGACAAGGTACACTCCACTATCGTGTAGTGCTTGTGTAGAAATCCTGGATTCAACCACAAGGTCACCTCAGAGTCATCGACACATGATCCGCACATTCAAGGTGAGGTTATCGTCGGTGAATTCAATTCTCCTCCCCCTCTTTTTTGCCAAGGTAATTACTAGCAAAAAGGTAGACTTCAGAGACACATGTTTCTGTTAAGCTTTGTGCATAGGCTCAGAAACAGAGCCTTCAGGGACACTAGGTTCTTAGGGAATCATGGCAGATGGTCTTTCAAAAAGACCATAATAAGCTTATGGGCCCACAGAGACATCCCACCCATAGTGCTATGATGTGCTACAACGGCTGCCGTATACTTCTTTAACGTAGATGGGGACTTGCCACTGTCTAGCAGTCCTTGGAGAGATGTTAGTATTCTGGGAATTGGGCAATGCACTAGATGCTGCTGATGGGGTGCACATGTTTCACAGAACAGCTGTCTAATGTGTACTAGATCCCTGTGTTCGTTTGTACAGTGGCCACAGTCTTCAGTTGACTATTCTTTCCAAGGGTCCAAACCCACAGGCACAGGTGACCTGGCTTAGCATGTCAAATCTCTCCATCTATTTGGAACAGCATGTCTGTTTAGAGAGGAATCTGCCAGCTACCACAATCGAAAGGAGTACTGGAAACCAAGGTCTTGCCAGACATCATGGGACTACAAGCACTTCCTCAAAGGTTTGGACACCTGACTCTCACACCCATTTGTGCTTGTTGAACAACCCATTCCACATTTAGTCCCTATTGCTGTTATAATAACCACCACGCTTCTAGGAAGGCTTTCTACTAGATTTTGGAGCGTGGCTGTGGGGATTTGTGTTCATTCAGCCACAAGAGCATTAGTGAGATCAGGCACTGACGTTGGTGAGGAGGTCTGGGGTGCAGTCGGTGTTCCAGTTCATCCCAAAGGTGTTCAGTGGGGTTGAGGTCAGGACTCTGTGCAGGACATTTGGGTTCTTCCACTCTAACCTTGGCAAGCCATGTCTTCATGGAGCTTGCTTTGTGCACAGGGGCATTGTCATGCTGGAACATGTTTGGGCCTCTTCTTCTAGTGAAGGGAAATTGTAATTCTAAAGCATACACATCAAAGTTGAAAGCACACAGTTGTATAGCATGTCTTTGTATTCTGTACAGTTGTGTGCTTTCAACTTTGAAGCAACAGTTTGGGGAAGAACCACATATGGGTGTGATGGTCAGGTGTCTACATACCTTTGGCCATATAGTGTAAATTGACCAAAGGTGTGAAGGAGTGTGTGTGAATGTGTACATGCGTGGTGCCTTGCGATGGACTGGCATCCCTTCCAGGGTGTATTTCCACCTCATGCTGAGTGTTCAAGACAGGCTCTGGATCCACCATGACCCTGATCAGGATAAAGCGGTTACTGAAAAGTGAGTGAGTGCGTATTTGAAAACACCCACATTAAACTCTTCCATGTGAACCTTTTCTCACTCAATCTGCTTGAATATCCGACCAATAAAAGGAGTGATATGTCAAATTAAACTCTCTATGTGATATTTAAGTTCTTTTACAAAGCATTTTAAGTCAAGTTCAGCACTATGTACTCCTAAGCAAAAAAAAAAAAAAAAAAGGGCCAAGTCCAAACTGGCAAATATTAAGCTTTTAATGGTCTTAACAACAAAGAGAGTTGGTGGTCAGAGAATTAGCAAGAATGAAACAAATGCGCTCCTGATTGGGGGGAAACAGGGAAATTCACTTATATAGTCTTCTTGTATGCAAAGGTAAAATCGTGATAATGATTCAAATGTTTGATGTAAAGTTCAAACTAACTCATGTCTGGATGTACAAAATTTTCCAAAAATATCTTCTGGGATTTTTTTTTTTTTTTCTTAAAAGATTAGTCATTATTTGGTTATCTGCCACACCATCGAGGGCCACAAGGCTTAAACATTTAAAGAACTCAAAGGGAAAAGCTCCCATATTAACTTCCTTTATCTATTTAATTCTTGCTAATTTTCTGACCAATGACTTGTTGATAAGACCATTAAAAGCTTAATATTTTGCCATGTTGAGTTATTTTTTTTTATTATTTTTTTTTTGCGCCCATGAGTGTATGGCTTTGTTTTCGTGTTAAAACCTGGCGACCCTTTAGAGACTGCGGTGTAAATACCACATGTGGCCACTAGATGTCGACAAACACCGGCGGCACAAACAACCTCTGACGCCGTCTAAAACAGGTATTTTATCGCACTACGTATCAAACCAAAATACTATAACTACTACTACTACTACTATTATTATTTTTAAGTACTACATATGCTATTTTGCCTCACTGTTTTGTCTATTTTCTGAAATAGATCAACACTTGTTCAGTTTTCTCTTCTTCCACGTTCGTGTCCAGGCGCCACTACAGGTCGAGTGCTCAGCCTAAGGCCCGCTCTGATTGGCTCTCCGCTGCGAGGCCATTTTGTTGGCTCGTTTTAACACTCTGTATTTGAATTCAATTCGTCAAAAAATTTAATTAACGAAAACTATTCGAGCTGAATTTAGACAACGCAAAAGCAGCGCTCGGATAAGCTTCCCAAGAATAAAATTTTGTTTTTTTTTGTTTGTTTTATTTTTGCGATTCAAAACGAGGCGACCAATCAGAGCGCGCAGAGCGTAACCGGTATGCAAATGAGCGTGTCGTCATGCTTGCGTCACCCCTGGTGGAAGCGCTGAGGTCGCCAACAGCGATATAAGTACATTTTTAAAGAGAAAATCGATATTTTTTTTTTAATTCCGCCGTAAATTTGCGGCCGCGTCAGCGAGGGGTTCCGGGTCGCTTGGGTAAGTAGTACTGTGTGTGTGTTTGTATTTTTTATTTTTTACTTAACGAAATAACGTCGTCGAGAAGGAAAGGAGAGAGGAGGAGAGTGAAGGCAAGAAGAAACTCAGGTGGCTGGCTGTCAGTGCGGAGAGAGAGAGAGAGAGAGAGAGAGAGAGAGAGAAGGAAGATCCGTGACACTCACAGGGAATCCCTGCTGGATATATGTGTATGTGTATATATATCAAAAAAAGAAAACAAACAAACTACAGGGCTGATTGATCATGCCATGAATTAAAGGAGATTTAAAAGAATTTACTGTGTGTCCAATGTCAGAAAGTAGCTGCTGATCAGACCAGGTCTAATCTAACGGTGAGTGAGTCCAATTCCTGCTGCATGGCTGCATGGCTGTCTCTCCTCGGTGGATTATGTCTCCTTCTACTTTGTTTAAACCTCCCCTCCTCCCTCCATGGAGGTGGGTTCAGCTTCACACGTGTACTTTTCCTTCCCAAGCTTCACTCCACACCTTCATGAGCTTCTCAAACATCTCAGACAGCATTCCAAAAGGAGCAGGTCTAATCAAGAAGTACTTAGAGCTTAAGATCTTAATCGGTATCATCCAGACCTCTTTATATATCTGAGCAAATCATAGCCAAAGTGGTGGATCGGAAACTTGGATTATACCTGTAGGAATATAATCCGATCAACAGGTGGGGAGGCTGATAAAGCGCAGTCCTGGAGATCCTGGAGATCCTGGAGATGCAGATGTAGTAAAAGTTAGGCGTAGTACAGAAAGTTTCCAGAGAAACAGGATGTTCTGGATTAAAAAAGTTGTTCAACAGCTGTGCAAGCAAGGTGTTGTAATAATAATATTAATAATATTAATAATAATAGTAATAATGAACAGAAGAAGACATGAAACATATAAATGTAGTAAAAGTTAGGCGTAGTGCAGAAAGTTTCTAGAGAAACAGGATGTTTTGGATTAAAAAAGTCCTTCATCAGCTGTGCAAGCAAGGTGTAATAATAATAATAATAATAATAATAATAACAACAATAACAAGAAAAAGAAATAATAAATTCCACTTGGAAATGCAACACAATTTAATGTCATTTCAATGTAATAAACTGCCAGTGAGCTATAAATTGGGATTTATCAGGCAGTGGATCAAAATGATTCCAGGATCATGTTTCTTCCAATAATATAGGAACAGTAAAGCTTTCACGAGGACTAATAACGATTTCCAGGTGGAAAAATCTTAAATCAGAGAGTCACCCTTTCATATACAAGATCCAAATCATAGCTAAAGTGTATGATCCCAGACTCAGATTATACCGACATAAATGTAATCCGATCAACAGGTGGGGAGGCTGATCAAGCGCAGTCCTGAAGATCCTGGAGATGCAGATGTAGAAATAGTTAGGCATAGTACAGAAGGTTTCCAGAGAAACAGGATGTTTTGGATGAAAAGTCCTTCAGTTGTGTGAGCAAACTCGGATTATATCTGCAGAAATATAATCTGATCAACAAGTGGAAGGCTGATAAAGTGCAGTCCTGGAAATCTCCAAGTTCTATCCAGAAATAGTAATAAAATAAACCTGGTGCAGGGTTGTTGTTTTTTTTTTTTTAAACTTATAGCTGTAGTTAAAGTTAGAAGTTCTTCACCTAACTTGTCAAATGATCCTGTTTCCAATGAAACAGGATCATTTGACAAGTCCCTCATCAGCTGTGCAAGTAAAGTGTAATAATAATATATATAAAAAATCTATAAGAAGAAATAATAATAAACTATAGCTGGAAAGGTTTTTTTCTAAAATATTCAAGCTAACTACCTGTTAATATGATGACAGTGAGCTGTCAATTGGTATTTATCAGGCCAGGGATCAATAAAAAAAAATTCAGGTGGAAAAATCAGATATAAATAATATACAGGATTAAAATAAAGTGTCTGATCCCAAACTTGGATTATATGTATTATAAGTATAAATACAATCAGATCAACAGGTGGAAGGCTGATAAAGCACAGTCCTGTAGATCTCCAAGTTATCTCCAGAAATAGTAAAAAGGTTTTGAAATATATAGATGTAGTAAAAGTTAATAGTAGTGCACAAAGCTTTGAGAGAAACTGGACGTTTTGAATAAAAGTACTTCATCAGCTGTGCACGCAAAGTATACTACTACTACTACTACTACTACGAAAAAGCAGAAGTAATAATATGATTTAACTGGAAAGGTGTTTGAAATATATATTTAAGCTAACCACTAGTTAATAAGCTGACAGCACGCTTATTAGTCACTTGGGATTTATCAGTTTAACAGGCAGGGGATGGATATTCTTTCAGCATTGCATTTTTTGCTGGAATTGTGATAAAGTGCAGGCTTGTAAATCTCCAGAAATAGTAATAAAATAAAGCTGGAAACTTTTCTGAAACCTGTAAATGTAGTAAGGCGTAGTTAGGCATAGTTCACAGGGTTTATAGATAAACAAGATGTTTTGGACCAAAGTCCTTCATCAGCTGTGCAAGCAAAGTGTAGTAATAATAATAATGATAGTAGTAATAATAATAATAATAAGAAGAAGAAATAATACGCTAAAGCTGGGAAGGTTCTTGAAATATATATTTAAGCTAATAAGCTGTTAATAAACCTGTTAATAAGATCACAGCGAGCTGTACATTGTGATTTATGAAGCAGGGGATCAGTATTCTTTCAGTATCAATATTGTTTTCCAACCGTATAAGAACAGTAGGGTTTTTACCAGGACTAAATGCTAATCACAGACTCTGATTATAACTGTATGAATATAATCTGATCAACAGGTGGTAGTCGGTAGGCTGAGAAAGTGCAGTCCCGTCATGGCAGGATGGTCTGGAGAATGTCACGATCACAGAGTTCTTTCCAGAAATAAGATTAAAACAAAGCTGGAAAGGTTTTTGCATCATTGATGTATGAAAAAACATATTCAAATGAACTTTTCTTATTGATATGATGACAAGCAGTGGTAAGTTTGTGGATTTAGGAGACGATAAGTCTCCTTGTTTCGCATTGATCGCATTTTTGCCAGCGATATAGAAACAGTACTGTTCAGGTTATAAATCAGACAGACGTCTGACAATAGAAGTGATAAGTATCTGATCCCAAACTTGGATTATACATGCAGTATATAAATATAATCAGATGGACTGGTGGTAGAAAGTTGGCTGATAAATTGCGGTATTGTTACGGTAGGATGGACTTGAGAACGTCACAATTGCCTCCAGAAATGAGTAGAAATAAGACAGAAAGATTTTATTATTACTGATGGTAACTGGTCATGAATAAAATGACAGACAGTCGGTTGTAAATTTGGATTTATGAGTCAGGGGCTCAACAATACAGGAACAGTACTGTTCAGTTTACATGTCATTAAATGGAATTTCTCTGGAGATGTGATTTAAATATTTTTGTTCACCTGTTACATGTTTCTGTCCTAAGGGCTTAAATTAACTAACTAAAAATGGATGGTTAAAACTCAGTCAAAATGACATCCAGGATGTTTTCTGATTCTTTTAGCCGTTAACCACATTGGCTGAAGAAAGGAAACACTTTAGAGTGGCATCATCCTTATTCTTGGTATCCGCATGATGTCATGCTGTGGGTTGCATTTCTATTAAGTAATAGTACTGAAGCTTTATGTCAACGGTAGAAACACATCCGTCACTTGCGTCTCGACCCGTACAGGACTATACAGGCCTGCAAATGTGCTGCATGAGGTGGAGATGGTTTGTCACTTTTGAACACCCAGATAAGTCATTAGTACTCTTTAAGAAGGGTGATGCCTTACTGCTGAAGCCCAGTCGGCTGGAAGTGGCGTGTGTGGGCGGGTGATAATAAAGCGCGCAAGCCGGGATTGAGATAAAACTACAGAGCGTTAAGTGACCTGCAAAAACTGGAAGCTTTCCAACACTGATAACACCATTAATAACAACAACAACAACAACAACATGTTGCTGCGGTCAAATAACTCAAAATAAAAACACGATAAAACCGAATAAATTCATTATGGTGAATGAAATGTCTGGGGTGGATTTATACTCACGAGTCAGTGTTGACAGTGTGAAACGGCAACAGCGTGATAACTGTTTTCAAGAAGCCTGTATCATCTTTTGTATTTATACTTTCATAATTTGTTATGAAACCACAGCGGGAGGGCAAGGAATAAATCATTTTATAACGAGCTATTTTTAAAAACTGAACTGATACACTCCCTTTTAGCCTTCAGTAGTTTATCAGAACAATGTAGAAATGTTGTTTTTACGGATGCCTTGATATCTTTTTTGTTTACAGACCAAATACAAGTACAAGTGCATTTTTTCCCCCCTAAATTTCTCCCCAGTTTGGTCACCTGCCAATTTCCACCCACCAGCCCCAGCTCTCCCCTATCATACAACAGAGTAAATGAGTAATCTCCTTACTAGACACATGAAGCCAGCCAACTGTACCGTTTCAAACTGCTGCTCATACTGCGTTATAACACTCTCAGAGGAAAGCGTTGTCTACCCTCTTCCACATACATGAGCCCACAGACACCCATGATTGGCTAGTGCTGCTGTGATTGACAGGTGAGAGAGAGAATATGCCATCCTTCCCACCCAGGCCAATTTTTCGCACTTGACTCCCAGCCACGGATTGCTGTGAGGATTCTATCTCGCCATCTCTTGATGATAAGGCGAACGTGTTTCTGTTGTGCCACTCGTTTGCCAAGTATGTTTTTTGGTACAATAGTGAAACTGATGCTGACACTGAAATGAATAACCTGCTTAGAATTAAGCAATCAGGGATGCCATGGAACATTTTATTTAGCTCTGTTTATGTGCTTCTCATGCTGAGTTTTATGTTTAGGATGTCATGCCGTTTAAAGAGTATCTTTAATAGGCAGCGAGATGATGGGCGACCTGAGTTCAGAGCAGTATCAGCGAGCGTGGTTGTTAGAAATGAGCGTTGTGTATTGCACTTGACTCTCGAGCAGAGTGTAAACCCTGGCTGAACTGCTCACTCTCGCAAGCGACAGTTTCTGTGTACGCTTATTTCACACTCACGAAAACTTTTGTGCGCCCACAGTTCACAGCACGTTGTGGTTATTTTTTAATAACCACGCTCACTGATACTGCTCTTACTCTGTCTATTAAAGCTACTGTTGAAATGCTATCAGATGTTTTATCAGGCTACTTCTATTATAGCAAGCTGCTGTAGTTCTTCCTCTTGATATTATCACAGAACATAGTTTGCAGTCTGCTTTGCTTTGATTGCTATCATTAATCAACATACGTCCAGATCGCCGTCATTTCTTGTCATTAGCGTGGCAACATACACTAGTCTCACGTCACGTAGAATCTTGTGGTATTGGATGTTAGTATTAGAGCATCTTTACGACTGTGAGTACGGTATCAGACCCAAAGTTTTTGCCTGATGCAACTGTTCTTTAAAAGTAAACATAATTTGTGAAATTACTATTTTACACTGAATGGCTGTTAGATAAACACTATCACGCCACTCCATGAGTCAGGAAAGAAATTACCCTGGTTACTTTGTTTTGCCCACTGATAATGTCACATTATTTTTTTTGTCACATTTTCTTTGCAGCTGTCGGCTCTCTACTCACTACTCATTGAAGAAGAAAACTCATTGAAAAAGTCAAATCTCTTTCTATAGTGACATTTTCTCGATCGTCCCACTACATCTAAATGTCTTCTTGAGGTTTGACCTTGCTTACTACGTTGTGGAACGAATGAGTGTTGATTTCAAATCAGATCTCCCCTCGGCACAAAATCAGAGACGTTAAACGCTGGTCTCGGATCAGGTCTTTGGTAAAAAGTCACTTCTGACTGCTTTCAGGATGAGTCGTGATTGTGGACAAATGAGTGCGCTTCTCTTCAGTGTCAGCAGTGGTTCAGCATTTGAGAGGAAAGTTGCTGATTTAGCAGCATGTATGTTTATTACTGTTGCTCATGGAGCACTTGCACATGAATCTCCGTTCCTAGGGCTGTCAAGTGGTAAGAAAATCTCAAAAAAAAAAAAATATATATATATATATATATATATATATATATTTATATTTATTTATAGCAGTAGCGGGAAGCAGAAAAGGAACAATTTAAATGTGTGAAGAAGATTGTTGTGGTCGATACTGCAAGATACAATATAAGTATCTCATAAGGTTTAGGAACTAATAGTATCAAGAGACACACCTCAAGCGTCACGTTTTATCAATAGACATACTCAAAATCTGCCTACTTTCACAGAAAGAGGTAATTTGACTGTCATGCCTAATGAGCAACCACAACCAAAATTAAATTTTCCTTCTGGAAACCAGCATATGGAAGTGTGGAGAGACAGTCAGATTGCAGCCTTCAAGATCCTGAAACTTGTGGCCAGAAAAGTGTATGAAAGTTATCAGACTCTCAGTATCCCATGATTGGAGCCTCTGAGGCGGAGACTAATAAATTAATCGGGTAATCACAACCTCGTTCAGACGCAGGATGTGAAATAGAGAAAGACTTGTGTGTGGTCTACAAATATTGACAACTAAGTTGTAAATATCACATGTAAGTGGTAATGTGCAAGTTGTAATAACATCATTTTCCAACTCGGGACGTCGGCGCACGAAGAAGGGAAAACAAAAACATGGACCCCTCCCTGAAAGCATGTCTTTTGTTTGCTCTGTCAGAGCACATAAAGCTCATAAAAAGCTACTTTAACTGCACTTTTACAGTTACAGTCCTGAGTTGCTACTGGTTCTGTTCTGTGATAGTGAACTTCAAACTTTCATGCAATATTTTGGACTGAAATTGCAGCACAGCAACAACAGTGGACAATAGCAAATAGCTTAGCAACAAGCTATCTGGCTAACATTAGTGATAATTCTAATGTTGATGATTCTCAGAACAGCGATTAGTATGATCAGTGTTACAGATTTTTACCAAGTACTGTGACTGTATATTAAGTGATCTAAAGCTCTGTTATAAACTCCTGTAAAAGTGGAGAAGGGGAACTTTACGCTGTTCAGAGTGAATGGCCATGTTGATTTGGTGTCACTCTGTAAACGGGGAAGGAACTGGTAGTTGAGAAGACTACCCCAAGTTGACGAGTTGAAATTGCAAGTTGAGGGGGCATTTTCGGTGGTTTTTACCGGTTGTAGGTGGGGAATTTGCAACTTTGCCTCGAGCACAGCATAAGAACACGGTCAGGACGGCAGACCAGACATTCGCTGATCTTAATTTTATGGTTTTTTTTTTTTTTTTTACTCTGCCTGGGATTTTTTTTTTGTGTGTGTGTGTGTGTGTGTGTGTGTGTGTGTGTTAGCAATGTTGCCACCTACTTTTTCAGTCAAGGAGGCTAATTTCAAAGACTAACAGAAGACAAGTAACATTGCTTTGGTTAAGTTAATCAACCTGAACAATGTGTACAAATGTGAATGATCAACAGCAAGCTTTCTTTGATTCATTATTTATATAAGATTTGTAATTTTAGGAACTGAGGAATGAATTTTTGTAATTTTCATGTGTGTAATATTTGTAATGGTATACAGTGGTCCTAAAATATGGGGAAATAGCTATATTACCAGGTATAGTAGATAGGAGAAGGGGTTACAAAATGTCAATATTCAGGAATTATAATCCTGATAGCTAAGTAGTCTAGCTACAAAATTTCCAGCACACAAAACCTTTTTTTTTTTTTTTTTTTTTTTTTCTGGGTAAATTTTTTTTCACGTGTAAGTGATTGCTACAAAATTTGCAAAACATTTCATAGCTGAAGAATGAAATAAAAGTGACAGAGAAATGTAGTTTTTGGCAACAAGATATTTCAAGTGTTAGGTTCTACAAGTGTTTTTTCATTATTACCGGCGATGCAGCTGGTAGTATAGTGTGTTTTAGAATATCACTGCGAATTAGAGGTGTGAGATTAAAAGCTGGAAATCACAGTAGATCCCGCTCGCTTTACAGTAAGCAGCTGTAACCTAGTTAACATTAAAAAAGTAGCATGGGGGCCATCCCATCTCTTTGGAGATCCACTGAGACTTTGTTAGCATTATTAGATGCCTCACAAAGTAATGCGTGTCCCATAATTATAGAGAATACAAACTAATACAAACGAAAAAACTAGCACTGATAAAACAAACACTAAGAAGTGCAATCGAAGGGGAAAATACAGTAATTTGTATTAGTAATATACATACAGGTACAGATTAGCATGGCTAATGAGGCTTCGTCTATCTAGTTAGCATCGTGAGCAGGAAAAATTAGCAGAGTAAGAAATACAAGCGATAAACATTCGCGGTAAACCTAACCTGAATGAATGAACATGATATTCTTAATTGTGCTAATATGAATGTCGGTAACTTTTTGTGATGTTGTTGAAGAATCCCCTTATGTTACGAATCTGGTTACATTTTGTATATCATTATCGATTTTGGCATGCAACAGGTGTTATAATTTCGAATGCAATATCTTAATCATCTCACAGTGATTTGAGTTTGAAGTTCCCCCACTGAACAGGGAAACTCCCAACCTTCTCATATAGTAATTCATACTTTTTTAAAATCTTCTCCAGCCCACCAGTATGAATCCTGCCATTTTACGTGTCTCCCACGTATTATTTTGTAATGTTGCTTTTTGTTGTTGTTATTGTTTTTTAACGAACTCAGCCCCACATGCTTTTTAAACGCTCTGGTACGTATCTACCCAAGTTGCATCACGAGGCAGTGTACCTTGTAGAGATGTTAACTAGGTTACAGTTGTTGTGCAAAATGCTTCCTGGAAAGCGAGACAGAAAGAGGGTGGTGTGTGTGTGTGTGTTTGTGTGTGTGTGTGTGTGTGTGATTTCCAGACTTGGTGACAGGTTTAGCTCCACACCTGCATCTGGAAGAAAATTCCCTCAGCAGAATGTCACTCATCGTACGAGTTTTTGTCTCTTAGACATGATTGAGTGGCATCGCAGGCTGGATGACTTTTACACTGTTCAGTTTTTAATGCGACCAAGTTTTAGCTTTTTGAACAAAACGATTGTTCTAATTAACATGCATGTGTCCTGTTTTCAAATGTGGAAAATCGTTATCAAGTTTAGTCTAGATGGCAGTATGTTTAAGCCTGTAATTCATTGTATTCCTGTAAAACATTAACTGGAAAATATTTGATGTCCAAATTATTTGGCATTGATCTGAAATTTAGGAATAAGAAGTAAGCAGGGAATATTAAAAAGAGGTTAAGTAATGTAATGCAAAACCTTTTTGCATTATCTCTGTGTGCGTGTTAGATGGATTTGACTGTGTGTGTGTGTGTGTGGTGAGTCAGCAGGTCGTGACTGACCTCTTCCGCAGCCAGTGTTGGTCAGGACAGCCTGTCTGTCTCTGTGCCTGCTGGTGTTTTGTGTGTGTGTGTGTGTGTGTGTTTGTGTGTGTGTTACACGAATGCATACTACGCTGATGCCTGTGTTGTATATATGTGTTATGTTTTTTTTATTATGTGAAGATAACCACATATAATAATTCACCAGACTTTAACTCGCCCATGTTAGCTGCATACCTTTCATTTAATTCATAGCGCTCAGTAAATAGTATGCTGAATAAGCTGAGTAATTGAATAATAACCCAGGGATTTAAGGCCTTGATGAATAATGGGATCCTGTAACTACACCTTTTTTGGTAGGTGGAGATACTCAGAGTATGTAGTACTACTGGAAAACCTGGAAGTGTATCACAGGGATCTTATTCTTTATTTCCTCAGCGCAGTTGTTAGCAATCATAGTATCCTAATTGCAAAAAATATGGTCACTTATTATGTCAACAGTATAGTAAAGTTTAACATTTATTTATAGTTAATGTATGTAGTTTATGAAAAGTTTAAAGATAGCATTTTAGAACCAAATGGTCGTGGCTGCAAAATGTATTATTGTTTTTTGAAGAGACTGACGGATGAGAGGTCATGGACATGATATGATCTAAAATGAAGAAAATCAACGATTGTATTCTAGTACTTCACTGTTGGATTGTCGAATCTGATTGGTCAGAAGGTGTTGATTAATTTTCTATATATAACAGCACCTCTGATAGTAATGCCAGCTACAAGGCAAATCACAGGTTTATATTAATGCGCTCATTCTAATACGTTATCGTTTCTATTAGTGATGGCATGATATCACATTTTCTTCTCCGATGCCAGTGCTGATGCCAATAATGAAACCTTGAGTATCAGCCAACATCGATACCTATCTGATAATGTTTCCTTAAAATCTACTAAGTTTTCACAGCACTTCACAGTTAAACCCTCTCACACAAAAATCACATATGTTATGAATATGATTAATAAAGTATGAAGTATAAATAGAATAAAATTAATATATTTTTTTTCTTTTCAAAAGAAAAAAACAGTCAAGTCTCCATAAATAATTCCATTTCCAACTTGCCATTTGTTACAGGATCTGATATGCGATATGTTTTCTCCGATATCCGATCAACCATTTTTTGGTGGTATTGAATCCATACTCTGATACTGGGTTTTGGATCGGTGCCATCCTTAGTTTCTGTAGTAACACCTAATTGCCCTCTGAACTTGTAGGGTGGACACTCCAATGATAGTCTTAGCCAGTCTGAGGTAACGCTGTTCCTTTAGGTTTTCAACCATGAGAAAGTCTTCAGGATAGAAAATTTTGTGCTTTGCAGTTTCGACACTTTTTTGTGGTTTTAACTTCAAGAGAAAGTGAGAGAATGATTGTTAATAGCTGTTATAATGTACATGATAACAGGAGCTAACTTGTTGCACAGACTATAAATTGATGATGATTTTATAAACAGAAATCATAATCACTGGCAAATTGCTGTGGCATAAGTGGAATAAAACACGTTGGGATGTGCTGTTATAGGAAAATAATCAACTTAGTGGTGGTAACTGTAACTCAGCTTCACCCTGCCATTGATTATTTTCATTGGTTATATTTTCCTGTTTTATTTCTTACTTAATTTGACATTTTATTATTCAGTAAAACATATTCATTAACTCCAGTGAAAGAAATGGGAAAACATCTAGTTATGAGAATAATGAACATATGTCTGTCTGGATCAGTAAACAAGTCTCAAAAGTTGTAGGAATTTTCAGATTTTGTTTTATGATAAGGAGTTATAGTTAAGTATAAGTGTATTCTAATAAGGCATCCATTATATGCTTCTTCAATTGGCTCTGCCATAGAAATAGTGTAAACAAAATGGGTACACTAAATGACCTTCACAGGGGACAAGAAAACACATTTGTCAAAGTCTAGGGACTATTGTGCTACATGTCCTTGTTAAAATACACAACAGTAGTGTTGTAATGTTTTCATTGATAAGGTGTCCTGACTCTAAGGCTGAGTCATAACAGAGGTACTATGAAATTTCCTTTGACTCATTGACAGATTTCCCAGTCACTCTAGTCTAGGTTAAATCACACTGTGGCTTGGTTGTAGGATGGTTGGTTTAGTGCTGAGTTTTGTTATTAACACCAAGTTTATTCTACTTTTTAATTTTTTATTTTAGTAGTTTATTTAAAATTCCTTGCCAACTGATAATGGTAACATTATATTTAACGTAATTAGGATGCCACATGACATTGTGTATGTGTATAGTAATCACGCTTTTGCTTATATACTCACAAGTTTTATTCAGTAGTATGGGGTATAGTAGTATATTACCTTGGGTCACCAGAATATCTATCTGAATACCTAAAATATCTTTCTGATCTGTCATTTTTCTAGCTCTAACAAGTAGCTAACAGTGTTTAGAAAGTTTAAGTAATACTTTTTGTCTCTCTGCAGAAACGGATTGGCAATGGACACATCCTGATGCTCTACAGTTGGACGATGAACTTGGCTGTCCTTTCACATGGACACATATAGAAGCCAAACCTCTATGCAACACTTACAACTGATTGCATAATGGACTATTTTGGTGACCCCAACATTTTCGAGGATTGTTTTCCCTCAGGCCATGTTTCTTTGGTGGATGAGCTGGACCTTGGCTCAGGTTTTGACTCTCTGCAGCTCAATGCAGTGGATGCTGAGAAAAACCCTGGAATGGTGGCAGGTTCTATGCCATCTGCTAACCAGCATGGGGTAGACTACCATCAACAAATGGGGCAGTTTGATGGGATGAAAGTCCAGACGTCCATGGCACAGTCTTTTCCTACCCAAGGAGGAGACGGCAGTGTTGGAGGCGTTTTCATTAACGAGCAGTCCCACTTTCAAGACCCAACCATGAATCAAGCGCCTCAGACCAATGGACTGTATCCCAACAACAGTCCTATATGGGGGGAACGGAGAGCAAATGCCTACCACCATCAGCGGCTGCAGCATCAGCAGATTCAGCAGCATCAGCAGCAGCAGCGGCATAAACAACATCTGCGTCAGCTTCACTTTCAAGAACAATTTCAGCATCGTCAAGGCCAGCAACGTCATCAACATCAGTTCAATCAGCAACATTCACACCTTCAACAGGGTCAGCAAGTTTTGAGCCAGCATCAGCTGTCAGCTCAGCACCAGTTGCCTCACCAACAAATTAACCCCCAGACTATACACCGGCATACAAAGAGCTATCCGGATCATACCACCTTCTACTACCAAGGAAATGTCGCATCCCACCAAGGTCACCACAGCACGATTAATTCAGAGGGAAGCCCTTTTCATCCAGGGGTTGACCCACAGTCTAAGTCTTACCTTGATGTACCGATGATTGCCACGACCTCTCAGCAACAAAGTGGGTTTGAGATGGCTCAGACGGTACAAGGGTTCCCCGGTGTTCCTGACACCGAGGACAATAATCTAGGGTACCACGTACAGTCTTCCCCTGCAGCCTATACCCTGTCTTCCTGTTCAGCCAATATGGCTTCCTCCTACCCTTCCTCTCAGTATTCCTTTCCTGGTCAACCTCCTCCTGTCGTAACTTCATCACAGCCACACAGCACCATCCCACCTGGTTCTGAAATTGGTACTCGTAATTCCAGCTGCCTATTCATGGCAGATCCTATAATGGAACAACAGCAAAAAGGGAGTCAGATCCAGGTTCCTGGAAGCCATCCTCAAGCATGTCCTTTTCGTAATCTGCAGCCTTCGAAGCCAGTCCAGCATGCTTATGGTGCTTCTGAGATGTTCTCAGAAGGCCTAGCTTCTTTCTCTACAGCAAATGGTCCTTTCTCACACGAGATAGAAAACAACCACAGTGTCAGTGGTAGTGGGTTTCAGGGTCTGGTTGAGGTCTCATTGCTAGATCATCAGCATGGAGGCATTGGGGCACTAGGAGAAGGACATAATATTCTGGAAGAAGAGCTGCTGCCTGAGCTTGAAGCTTTTGTTCAGGAGGAGACGTCCAGCTGGAACAACACAAGACACGATGAAGAACTTCAAGGGAGAGCTGTAAATGATTCGGAAGGAGAGGAAGATGTGGATTTTAAGGATTCACTAACTTTGCGTTATAAGGCACAGGTAAGATCATTCATACTTATATTTATACTGTATTTTTATGCTTAAAGTAACTCTGGAAGAGTCATAGAATATTCCTAATTGAAATTAGGCTCAGGCTGTTTTGAATATTGAATATTGTCAAGAGTCTGAATATCCATGATATATCATGATTTACTTTAGGATTACTTTTGTTACTAATCCATTTGCATCTTGAAGCAACTGGCATGTAGGGTGGGAGACATGACAAAAAAATCATATCACGGTACTTGAAGACATTTCTATGACACACTAATCACATCACAATATAGGTTTGCTAACAAGCTGAGAGCAAAAAGTTAGTGTTGCATTTAAAATATGTGTATTTTATATATATATATATATATATATATATATATATATATATAAAACAATGAGTTTAATGAGACTTTAATTCTACAAAATAGATTAGGAAAGTATGTTTGCAAAAATAACACTGAACATTTCACATTTTTAAAGATTTAAAATAGTACACAACTTTAACATCAAATCAGCTAATTCCATTCAGAGTTTGTAATTGTAAAAGATATCATAATACCCACAATATCACAGAAAGTGTATATTGATATAATTTATCGAGATATAGATATTATATTGTCATATTGCCAATGCCTAACTGCCATTTTAGAGTGGTTTAGAGTGGTTCGTGTTAGAAAAAAGGGTTCTTTACAAGGTTAATGGTTCTAGCTTTCTATAAAACACTGTGCTGTAAGGTTCTACATACAATGCTATAAGGATTCCCTAGTTGGACAATATAAAGATCCCTTTTAAGAAAGGACAAGTACTTTTTTCAGTAAAGCAACAAGTGAAAAAAGAGCATAGATGCCTCAGAATACGGCCTGGTGATCTCCAACCTGGTGTGTAGTATCAGAGTTTTTATTAGGAAGAAATAAAAGATTTAACTGCAGCACACATTTTTAAAAAGGTATTTTAAAAAGGTAAAGGCAAGCCATAAATTAGCCGGACAGACAGCCAAAGGTTAGAGACAAGGACGGAGAAAGAAAAAGGAAGGAAAAGGACTCCCTGGAAACCTGGTGATTGAGTATTTCAGTATTGGAGGTTTTCAGACAGTCCAGCTAGCAGCTGATTAAAAGTGGCAGCAGTGTGCTCAGGACTTACGTAGGTTAAGCATGCTTAAGGCTATAACAAGATGTCGGTCAGGCCAGCCGAGGGCTACCACAACAATGTGCACTCTGGAGGGTTGGAGTGCGGGGGTAGATGTTCGGCTTGTTTGTATTAGTGTTCATGTGGCTGAATGTTTGTTCGTGTTTGTGGGTGGTGGACTTGTCTAGTGGACTTGTGGGGGGGATGGAGAGAATGAGGAATCAGTGAAGACAAGCAGAGGATGAACTGGAGAGAGAAAGAGGAAGGTGGGGGTGGGAGGAAATGCTGTTAACCAGCCCTGCTGGAGGCAATCCTTAGTTCTAGTGTCAGAAGAGTCTCTCGCTCTCTCGATCTGTCTGTCTCCCTCACTCTCCCACTCTCTCTCTCTCTCTCTCTCTCTCTCTCTCTCTCTCTCTCTGATGATGCAACGGCCTCAGTTTCCCCACAGGCTTGTGCTTGACACAGAGAGCCAAGGCTCAGAGGTTCAGCTGCCTCACAAACACACACACACACAGTGCTTGCCAGGTTTACCACACACACGCATACACACTCACCACACACAAGCATATACTCACCACACACACAGACACAGTGCATTCAATTTGCCAGTGCACACAACCCGTCATGCACTCATACATGCACACCTTGTCCT